>NC_057798.1:471959962-472123521 GCF_018294505.1 Triticum aestivum | reverse complement strand
GCGATCCTTTCCTGACGTCTCTGCTATCTCTACTCTCTTCTCTACTATTATATTTATTTTATATTTAATATTTAATATTTATCTCTACTTCTCTATTGTCTACTTTTTTTTCTCTATACTTTTTTTTCTTGCAATATAGGCCGTCCGATTTACATCTGACAGATAGGAAGGAAACAAATGGGAATTTTGCAAAAAGATACCCATACCCCTCTCCAGATTTGTAAATAAGGCCTTCCCTCGTTCATCCTTTTCTCCCATAATATAAACTACTCATACAAATGCATCTTAATGCGTGCAACGCATGGGCATCTTGCTAGTTCTAAAAAACTTTCCATCATTTGCCACACTATTGGTTGCAGATGAAAAACCTACCCAAGCACAGTGCGATACAGGAGCGACGCACAATTACAAGCTGATATTCTGTTGAACAATGGAGGCTATAACCAATTACTTTTACGGGAACAATAGCACCCAGGAAATTTGAAGGGTAGGTATGAACAAAATTGGAACTGCACATGTACTGCTAAGTGATTCAATACACACATTACCAATCGAGGAGGAGAACGATGGTCGCGGCGGCCTCTGTGAGTCATGGTCGGCAACGGGAGTCAGTTCATTGTCCATGACGGTGGTACTTATGGCGTCAGCTTCCGGGAAGCAGATCCGAGACCGTGGAAGACGATGCCGGGGAAGAGGCTCCGTGTACGACGACGATGGTGGACCGGCTCCAGTGCGGCGTACGAGGTCGTCGATGAGGCAGATGCGCTGCGGTGGACGAGTGCGCCGGTGTAAAGGGGAGGAGCACAAGGGCTGCGGTGCCGTGGAGAATTCTATTTTGCAGTGGGGATAGAAAATGAGGAGTATTCAGGTGTACTACTCTGGGTGCCGGGGTGGGATTGGCTGGGTAGGGTGAACCTAAAGTTACGAAAACAACCCCCTACCAAGCGTCATCCGTAGGCATGTTCCGAAGGCTATGATGGTAACTTCCCACTGCTCGAATCAGGGTCGCGGGAGATTTTCCCGCCGACCTCAAAATTTTGTGACACTGGACTCCCCGTGTGGAGTATTGAGTGATTCGGCTAAGCAACTAGCGAGTAGTAGTAGTAAACTCTGCATATTAGGTTTGACCGAAGTCAAACTTCCTAAAGTTTGACCAAGTTTATAGAAAAATATAAACATTTACCATAACAAATATGTATGATGTGAAAGTACATTCAATAATGAATCTAATGGTATTTATTTGTTATTGTATATGTTAATATTTTTTGTTATAAGCTTTCTAAGAGTTTACAAAACTTGACTTTGACCAATGCTAATACGTGGACTTAAATAAAAATGGAGGGAGTACACATTTGTTTTCTTAGTTTGTAGTGAACTAATCATTTGTTGAAATTGTGAAATAAATATATTATGCTATTAACTTCGAATGTAATGGTCTATACAATTCAATAGTTACAATCATTGTCGAATTCCAAGATGTATACAACATGCTCAAACTCACATAATCCCAGTCAAATGAGAATCTAAATGCATTTTATAGTTATTACTTTGTAGGATGCAACAAAAACAACCATAACTCTACATCAGCCATTATAGAAGCAACATTTTGACATATCCCAATGTGTGAATGAAACATGCAGAGAGACATTTTGAAGATGGAGCAGATAGGGCGGGAAAGATTGTATGTATGTGGACGAGAGAGTAGGAGACAAACCTAACGAGACAGACAGAGAGAGATAGAGAGAGAAAGAGAGAGGAAAAAGTTAGGTCTGTGAGAAAGATGGAGACATGTAATATACGTGAGATGCGTGTGCATCCGGATTCTGTATACGTGGAAGGAGAAGAGACAACATGTTTGATGAGAGAGCTAGAAAAACATGGACGAGAGGGGAAGGATCTCGTGGGTTGAGGGATTGACAATTTTGTGCGGGGGAGAGAGGGATTTGTAATTTTGTGCGAGAGAGAGAGAGGGAGGGTGGGGGAGGAGTCAGTCAGCCGTCGTCACATCACCCTGCTTCCAAATGGCCCCGCATTCTCTAGCGCGGTGTGGTCGCCGTCTTTGATCTGCTCGATGCCCTCTTTGAAGATTGAGGTGTTGTGCATGTTGGGGTGCAAAGAAGCACAAGCGAGAGTGGTCGCCGTATAACCTTGGATGGGGATGAATTGTGTGCTCTGGGGAGGGTGTGTGTGTGTTGTGCTGTGTGTCTCTCTCTCTCTCTGTATGTGTGTGTGTGTGTCAGATATTGAGAGAAAACAAACCTAAGGAGAGAAATGGGTATTCACGAAGAGATTGTGCGGGCCTTGAGGTGGGCAGGGGTCGGGTGAGAGTGTCAAAATGTGCGCATTGATGCATGTGTTGCATGCAATCGTCCGAGGGACGGACGAATCGAGAGAGATGGTTGTTGTGTTACGGATGCTCCTCTCTCTCTCTCTCTCTCACACACACACACACACACACACACACAAGTAAACTAGAAGACCGTTCTCTCATGTATACACAGCATATCGGCATCTGTCTATGTATCACTCATGCATGAACATTTGCACATTCACACCTCTCTATGTCTGTATCACACGCACACCGTCTCCACATTGCCCTTCCGCCACAACACACACATGGACACATACACACGTTCTCTCTCAGTCACACACACAAAATCAGTATTAAAAAACTAGGGCGCACCTAAAACGTCCAAATCCAAATAAACACGAACTGGAGCTAAATTCAAATGTATGGAAATATTGTAGCGTCAAGAACTTCCCCAGGAAAAAAAGTTGAGTAATATTCGAGGATTGTTTTCACACACACAAAAAAAGTTTGGTGGACGTCCTTCAAGCGCGACACGGTGACGCACCGTTCGATCGACCACGCGGCCGCGGTTCACGCGCTTACACAGGATTCCATATCGTGGTTGTGGTACTAACTAATAAAAGCGCTGCCTAAGTCTAATGTTTACGTGTACTAGTACGATTTTCTTTTAAGTTTGACCAACCTTATATAAAACTAAAGTAAGCTCCCACATGCACAGTCATCAATATGCCGTCGCCGCCGTTGCACATGCCGGCGCCCGCCTGCTCCGGCCAACAATTTCTCGCCCATCACCGTCGTGTTGCCACCATCCCTGTGCCATGAAGCCGAAGGCTCGCCCGCTCACGTCGTCTGCAGTTCCTCCTCGCGATGCCGCCGCACTGCCAAGCACGCGAGCAGCTGGTGGAGCCGCGTCTATGCACGCAACATACAAAGAGGAGGACGAGCACGTGCTCCAGCACGCCGGCGAGGAGGAACTAGCGTGTCATTGTCGTCTCCGCCCGCACGAAGTAGGAGCGCATGGTGGCCGTCGCAGTGGAAGCCGGTCGCGCGCGCGTCGAGCCTGCAGACTGGGTGCGGACGCGGAATCTACCTTCGAGACCTTGAATGCCACGTGGATCCTGCAATCTAAAGGAGCAATTTGGGTCAGTCGACTCTTGTGAGTCTTTTGATGCAACATGGATGGCTAGAAGGGCTTCTTCCACCTCTTCTGCCGTCTTCTTCCTTCGCTCCGTCGAACTTCTTTCACAAATCGACTGACCCCAATTATACTACTAGTATGAACGTATTAAGTACAGTAGGAACACGAAGATACTAGCAGTAGTAGCAACTGCAAGAAGAACAGTAGTAAGACATAGTACTAGTACTACTGTACATACTAAAGAGTTCAAATAACGAGAAAGAACATAAACATAGTTTTGTTGGGGCCTCAGCACAACACACCCTTGAAAATAAACTAAGCAACTAGTCCGCTTGACACTGCAGTAGAACCAGCAAGAGCGACGGCACTGCCACCTACTCGGAGTCCGAGTCCACGTCCTCGACTTCATCCTCGTCCCTCTTCCTCTTCCTCATCGCTGACGCTTCTTTGCTTGAACCGGACACTGGGCTCTGCTTCTTCATCCAACCCTTGTAGATATTTAAACAAAGGTAGGCATCCATTGCTGCGTACAGGATGTGATCTTCATCTAATGTCTTCAACTCCCATGCATGATGAAACTCGTGATGAGGTTTCTTCAGTTTAGCATACGAAGGATCAATCATGGCTTCTGCTAGGGTCAGCACTGAAGGTTGAGAGGAGGACACCAGGCTTGCCTTCTGGAGATCGAAGGGCTGTCCTACAACGAGACCTATCTGACGCAGGACATCCCTGTCGTTCTTAAAGTCTACAGTAACGAATTTCACTCTTTTGTCCTTGAGGAAGTTCTTAAAATCCTGGCACTCAACATAGGCATGGCATATGTGGTAGACCAAGCAAACATTATGTACACAAACCTGGATCATGGCGGGCTTCTTCCTCTCTTCATCCTTTAGATCCTTCTATTGTCCCAGGACTGTGGTGTACTCAACATCTAGCCCAGCGACTCACTCATCCGTTGAACTGTTGAGCATGCGTAGGAAGAGAGCAAGCCATTCTTTCACCGTCATGGATCCACATGTGTAGATGACGATGAACTGATCGCCGGTGATGGCTCTAACCTAGTACTCAGCAGCGACCATGGAGATTTGGGAGGCCATGGATTTTGGAGGAGGGTTAGGAGAAGTTGAACTGTTGTACCCCGCAAAAAAAACTGGGAGCGAACTAATGTGAAAGGACGGGATGACTAGGAGCGAACTGTTGTAAGGTAGAAGACGGGGACGAGTAGGGCGTGCGAACGGCATGGGGTTGCTGGCTTGCCCGATGGATAAATGGCTGCAAGCCCCCAAAGAGTTCTCGAGGACTGTCGGTGTCAAAACCGGCGGATCTCGGGTAGGGGGTCCCGAACTGTGCGTCTAGGCGGATGGTAACAGGAGACAAGGGACACGATGTTTTTACCCAGGTTCGGGCCCTCTCAATGGAGGTAAAACCCTACTCCTGCTTGATTAATATTGATGATATGGGTAGTACAAGAGTGGATCTACCATGAGATCAGAGAGGCTAAACCCTAGAAGCTAGCCTATGGTATGATTGTTGTTCGTCCTACGGACTAAAACTCTCCGGTTTATATACACACCGGAGAGGGCTAGGGTTACACAAAGTCGGTTACAATGGGAGGAGATCTTCATATCGTATCGCCAAGCTTGCCTTCCACGCCAAGGAAAGTCCCATCCGGACACGGGACGGAGTCTTCAATCTCGTATTTTCATAGTCCGGGAGTCTGGCCGAAGGTCATAGTCCGGCCATCCGGACACCCCCTAATCCAGGACTCCCTCAGTAGCCCCTGAACCAGGCTTCAATGACGACGAGTTCGGCGCGCAAGTTGTCTTCGGCATTGCAAGGTGGGTTCCTCCTCCGAATACTTCATAGAAGATGTTGTACACCAGGATAGTGTCCGACTCTACAAAATAAGTTCCACATTCCACCGTAGAGAGAATAATATTTGTACCAATCAGCTCTGCTGACGTATTATGCAATGTGACATCACGCCACAGCCAGGCTTTTATTCATTAACGCTCCACCTCAGCGTGTTTAGCGAGGCGGTTTCCTTGGCACGTCTTGTCAAAGCGAAGATCGTGTCCCCTTATTCCGGGATTCTCATCAATACAGGTGTGGGTAACCCAACCGCGCCATTAACCGCGGTGCTTGGGAGATAAGCGAGTTTTATTAGGCTAGTGGGGGCTCGTAGTTTCGGCCGCCCATATAAGGGGATAAGAATCCGCCCTTTCCATTCACGCCTTCTTCCTCCTTTGCTTATTTGTCCCTGCGCGCTCGAGCTCCAACGCCCAAGCCCGCACTTCCCACCTCAACCTTCTCCAATCATGTCCGGAGCGGGAGGTAGATGGATGGCTTCCTCCATCACGGAGGGGCAAATCAAAAAGCTGAGGAAGGTCGGATACTTGTCTGACGATATCGCGCACCGGCTTCTAGATGAGGGGCAACTCATCCCCACCCCTAGGCCCCATGAGAGGGTTGTATTTCTCCCCCATTTCCTCCGCGGACTAGGTTTTCCTTTTCACCCGTTCGTCCAAGGGCTCATGTTCTACTACAGCCTAGACTTCCACGATCTGGCCCCGAACTTCATCCTCAACATCTCGGCGTTTATCGTCGTGTGCGAGGCCTTCCTCCGCATCCAGCCTCACTTTGGCCTATGGCTGAAGATCTTCAGCGTCAAGCCGTAGGTTGTGGGCGGCCGCCAAGTGGAGTGCGGAGGTGCCATGGTGGGCAAGATAGCCAACGTTACATGGCTCGAGGGTGCCTTCGTAGAGACCATCAAAGGGTGACAATCGGGGTGGTTCTATATCACCGAGCCGCGTGACCCTGAATGGGCAGCAGCCCCTGAATTCCGATCTGGTATCCCCACACGGCTCACATCTTGGAAAGAGATAGGCCTGTCATGGGGTAGTTCGGCGGAAGTGACCGGACTTCAAACCTGCATCAAAGACCTGATCGGCAGGAAGGTTAAACTCGTCAACATAGTCCAGGTCATGCTCTTCCGCTGGATTCCCCCGTGTCAACTATGGGCTTTCAGCTTATGGGAGTTCGACCCAACCCAGCATCAGACTCTGTCCTGGTTCTTCGACACAAAGCATGGTGATGCCTGGAAGGTGCTATTCAAGAGCTCTGAGGTCTCTCCTCCCGTCACCGAGGATCGTGGTTTCTGCGCCGAGCGCCAAGCCAGCGTGGTGAGCTTAATTTTCCCTTTACGGGGTATTTGTTTTTCATAGATTTGATTCTATGCGGGACCTAAACCCCCATCTCTTTAACAGGACTGGCAGAAAACAACTGTCCGGCTCCCTTGCCCGAAGACCCAGCAGACGCTCGCTTGACGAAGATACTGGTTCCGGCACCTCATGTGGTGCCAGAGAAGAAGGCCAAGAAGAAGGCCACGGGGACTCGAAAGAGTTCCCGGCGCCCGGTGGTGTCGGATTCATCGCCCGACAACTCCGAAGCACCCTCCGCTTCTGAGGACGATGAGGAGGAAGAAGAAGAAGCCTCTCCCCCTCCAACGGGGGAAGGGAAGAAAAGGAAAGACGCCCCAACTGGGGAGGCCGGAGGGTCAAAGAAGGGGAGAACCCTCCTTCCGGACTACACCTCCAACGCCGAAGACAGCGGGGAGGAATGGCCATCCAGGGTCAAGCCCCTGGCAAAATCGTAAGCATTCGGTCATCCGAATAACTTATGACGCCCCTCCATTATTTGGCATTTGCTGACGTCGTATTTGATCATGCAGTCCGCCCAAGGCTCAGCTCGACGATTCGACGAGCGGCTCCTTGGATTCGTCGGATGTGAATAGCGCTTCACTCCCGACGGCCTCCTCCCCTCTTCCTACGGACGACGCTGAGGTGGGGTCCTGAAAGGGACTAAACCAGGAGGAGGTGGTCCTGGAGGCGCCGCAAGGCGACCTCCCGGACCCCAGGCCCAAAGGGGGTAAAGCCCCGGAGGGATCCAAGTCCGGCCCCGGGCCAGACACTGCTTCGGAACCATCAATGGTTCCAGAGTCCGACAGGTGGCGCCTTCATAAGAAGGGCAAGCCTACGACGCCGGCGACCTCCGTCCATCCGGAGGCGCCGGACAATTTGCTGGAGGTGCTTAACGGCGCCTCCATCGATGAGGACCACCGCGATGTTATGAGTGCCGTGATTCAGAAGGTTCATCCGCCAACAGCCTGTACAAGCCTGTTAATAGGCTTTGAGGTATGTGTTCAAAAACATATAAAAATGTTACCGCATAGACAGTAGCCCCTGATGCTCAATTCGGCGTTCGGAAAGAAAAGCTGAGTTGAGGATCTAAAAAGATACACGCAGGAGTCTAATAAAAATATGTCAATATGGGAATGTAGGCTGCGCTGCTGACCTCTGCCGCACTGACTGCGGAGGTCAATGCATTGAAGGAAAGCCTCGAGCGGTCCGAGAGCGAGCTCGACCGTGCCAAGAAGCAGCTCGAGGATAAAGAGGCTACGTAGTACCACATGTAAATGTATATAGAAATACTTGGTTGCAAATAATGACAGGACCAACATCAATGTTGCAGGGGCCACGACCGAGGTGGCGACCCTGAAGGAGGCGGTGTCCAAGGCTGAGAACAGTGCGGCCTTGGAGCGCACCAAGCGAGAGAAGCAGGAGGCGCGGGTGGCGGAGGTGCGGCAAGAGCTCCAGGCTCTCGTGGAAAAACAGAGAGTTTGGAGCGTGACTCAAAGACTCGAGAGTCCGAGCTCGCCTTGGCTCTTGAGAGTGCCAAAAACGCTGAGGCCGAAGCCCAGAAGGCCCTCTAGGAGATCGAGGCGATAAAGAAAATAGCGGCGTGTAAGGCATTCTTTATGCAAAGCAAGCATGTAAAAGTAAATTATCTATTACTTACCCGAATCTGGAGCTCTCCGGGAGTGTTCGTCGATCTACCCCGTAGTGTGTTTGATGCTACCGCGTTCTACTGAGCCGAGGAGGGGAGCTCGATGGAAAAGGTGTTCTGGTCTTAGTATGCTGAGGCCGAGCATCTGGTGCCCCTGAGCGACCAGCTGAAGCAGCTGGTCGAGCTCCACAAGGTGGCCGAACAGGGCATGAAGGGCCTCATAGTTCGACTATGGCCTAGGGAAGCCATGCCTGGGAGCTACTTCGGTCTGGTGCGGCGGCTAGTGGACGCTTGTCCCTGGATTGAGGTCACCAAGCGCTCCGTCTGCATTGAAGGTGCCCGTCGTGCCCTTGCCCATGCTAAAGTGCACTGGGGCAAGCTGGACGCGGAGAAGCTTTTGACGGACGCGCCACCACCGGGCAAGGAGTATCGCACGCCCGAGATGTATTATAAGGGCGTCCTGAAGGGTGCCCGCCGTATAGCGGATGAGTGCTCCAAAGATGTAATTTTTGAGTAGACTCGCATTTGGTATCATGTACGCTGAGAACTTTGTTCATGTGCGTTAAGCAATGCTTGTTCATTTAAAATATTACCTTCTGTGCGGTCATTTATCAAATCTGAGATATGCAAGTCGTCGGCTTCGACCCCCATGCCACGAGTGCTGGGGTGTTCGGGATAAACCTGAGCGCTCTTGTTCCCATTCTTGGGTCCATCTAGGGAGGCGCTCAGCACAACGAACCAGGCCGTCGGACTTATAATGCTTTATCACTCTCACTTAGCCATAGAATTCTATAATTTTAAATTTCGGCGAAGCCCCTAGTATTCGGAAGACCGAGTTCAGGGCGCTATCCACGCCTAGGCTGGATAAGTCCGGTTCCTCGCTCTAAGTGGCATAAGTCTTTAAGGACTCAAAAAACCTCGCGAACAGCGACCGGTCTCTCGCGCTATCATGACGGTCAGTTTTAGCTTTCTCTACTGAGGTGTTAACCCAGCTCAACTGGGGCACAATCGCAGTAGTTCTCCCAGCGCTACCTTAGCCAACATTGTGGAACGTAAGGTACCAAAACATGGGAGCCGGGCAAACCCAACTATTGACCAAAGACATGATTCGGAGCCGATGCATATAGTGCTATAAGTTTGGGGTGCCGCACTCATGAGAGTGTTCGGTCTTCTCACACCATGTTATGGGATGTTTAAGCCCCTAGTGTATTCGCCGTACCAAAGTGTACGGTTGCAGACTGTCATGACTAAACATATTTGTGTATATATAAAATAGATGAGTACAATAATAGATAAGAGCTATGTATTGTTTATTAAAAAGGTCCCTATTAAAAAAGGGCTGCTGCAAAAGCAGAACGATACAAGTAGTGCGATAAGCAAGAGATGGGATTATTTGACATGTTCCCCTCTAGGGGCAAGCTGCGGGATTTTAAGTAAAACAGGTATTAAGCTCGTTATAGAGACCACCTGGACGTTTGACGCGTCTTGTTCTCTCCCTGGCTGTTGCATCGTGTGTTCGGCGAGTGTATTGCCGGACAGGCCTTCCGAATAGTTGGGTCCTGAAAGTGTGTAAAAAGGAAACGGCGAAATAGGGAGCCCCTTAGTGCGGTTGAGCCGCATTCTGGGCGTGCCGTAGTTGTGCCCCTCCCCTTATGCCCATGGTATCTCTAAGGCGTAATTATGTACGCGTGGTACCGATATCACCATTTGGCGAGGGCTGGGGTTGGGGCCGCACTGCTATGCTTGCTCAGAACGTGCCAGCCGGATTTGTTGTAGGTTACTTCGGGCTCGCTTGACATTGTCTGGACGTTTGACACCTGGATTGGAGAATTGCCTTGAGAGGCTACTCTGTACTTCCGCCGCAAGGGCCGCCGTGTGATCCTCCGTTCAGAGAGAGCATTCGGTGTTTCCATTTACTGTGATGACTCCACAAGGTCCTGGCATCTTGAGCTTGAGATATGCGTAGTGCGGCACCGCGTTGAATTTTGCAAATGCGGTTTGTCCGAGCAGGGCATGATAGCCACTGCGGAATGGGACTATGTCGAAGATTAACTCTTTGCTTCAGAAATTATCCGGGGATCCGAAGACCACTTCGAGTGTAATCGAGCCTGTACAGCTGGCTTCTACACCTGGTATGACGCCTTTGAAGGTTGTCTTTGTGGGTTTAATCCTTGAGGGATCGATGCCCATTTTTCGCACTGTATCCTGATAAAGCAGGTTCAGGCTGCTGCCACCGTCCATTAGGACTCTGGTGAGGTGAAATCCGTCGATAATTGGGTCTTGGACCAATGTGGCGAATCCGCCGTGACGGATGCTAGTGGGGTGGTCCCTTCGATCAAAAGTGATCGGGCAGGAGGACCACGGGTTGAACTTTGGGGCGACTGGCTCCAACGCATAGACGTCCTTGAGAGCACGCTTCCACTCCCTTTTGGGGATGTGGGTTGCGTATATCATGTTCACCGTCCAAACTTGCGGGGGGAATCCCTTCTGTCCTCTGTTGTTCGGCGGCCGGGGCTCCTCCTCGTCATCGCTATGCAGCCCCTTGTCTCTGGTTTCGGCACTTAACTTGCCTGCCTGCTTGAACACCCAACAATCCCTGTTGGTGTGGTTGGCTGGCTGTTCGGGGGTGCCGTGTATCTGGCACGAGCGATCGAGTATCCGGTTTAAGCTGGATGGGCCCGGAGGGTTTCTTTTGAATGGCTTCTTCTGCTGACCGGGTTTAGAGCCTCTGAATCCGGCATTAACTGTCGTATCTTCAGTATTGTCGTCGTTAATGCGGCGCTTATGCTTGTTGCGACGTGACCTGCCGTTGTCATCCTTGGTATGCGAATTGGCAGGGCTCTTGGTTATGTTATTGCTACGAGCTAGCCAGCTGTCTTCTCCCGCACAAAAGTGGGTCATGAGTGTCGTGAGGGCTGCCATAGATTTTGGCTTTTCCTGTCCTAGGTGTCGGGCAAGCCATTCGTCTCGGATGTTGTGCCTGAAGGCTGCAAGGGCCTCGGCGTCCGGACAGTCGACTATTTGATTTTTCTTGGTTAGGAACCATGTCTAAAATTGTCTGGCCGATTCCTCTGGCTGCTGGATTATGTGGCTTAGGTCGTCGGCATCTGGTGGTCGCACATAACTGCCCTGGAAGTTGTCAAGGAATGCGGATTCCAGGTCCTCCCAACAGCTAATTGACTCTGCTGGCAGGCTATTAAGCCAATGTCGAGCTGGTCCTTTAAGCTTGAGCGGGAGGTATTTGATGGCGTGTAGATCATCACCACGGGCCATGTGGATATGAAGGAGATAATCCTCGATCCATACCGCAGGATCTATTGTGCCATTGTATGATTCGATGTTTACGGGTTTAAAGCCCTCGGGGATTTGATGATCCATTACTTCGTCTGTGAAGCATAGTGGGTGTGCGGCGCCCCTGTACTGGGCTATATCACGACGCAGCTCGGATGAGCTTGGTCTGTTGTATTCGGCCTGGCCGTACTTATCATGTCCGGCGTGACGGCTAGCTTCACGTGAAGCGGGGCGCCCATGCGATCCGTAGATCGATCTTGTTTGCCTTGCCTTATTCTCCAATATGTCTCGCAGGTCTGTTGCGTCTCCCCGTACTCTGGTATGTTTTGAGTGGTGCCGGGGTGCGGCTTGGGTCGAGGGCCCGAAGGCCTCTCTATCGCGGCCACGGGGTGGGCGATCGGGAGCATCGTATGCTGGTGATGTAGGTTTAGTTGCTTCCTCCTCAAGTTGGGGTAGCAGCCTGCGCTTTGGGTAGCTCTTGGAGGGGCGTTCGAGTTTATACTCTTCGGCCGCCAGGACTTCGGTCCATCTATCGGCTAGCAAGTCTTGGTCAGCTCTAAGCTGTTGTTGTTTTTTCTTAAGGCTGCTTGCCGTGGCCATAAGCCTGCGTTTGAAACGCTCTTGTTCGACGGGATCCTCTGGCACGACGAATTCGTCATCGTCGAGGCTTGCCTCGTCTTCGGAGGGAGGCATATAGTTGTCGTCCTCAACCTCTCTGTCGGCCGCTCTCTCATGAGGGCTGGCTCCTTCGTCCTCCTGCACTAAATCCTGTTGGAGGGGGTTGTCTTCGGCATTGTCCGGCGTGTTGTTATCTCCGGTGCCGGAATCGCCGTTTTTGCTTTGGCGGGACTTAGAGCGGCGCCGCTGACGTTGGCGCTTGGGTTGCTTCTTGGAGGGGTCATCCTCCGTTTTTTCCTCGCCATCCCCTGCTTTGGGGGTGTCCACCATGTATATGTCATATGACGAGGTGGCTTTCCAGTTCCCTGTGGGTGCTGGTTCTTGGTCGTCTCCTTCATCGGCGTCCATATCGTCGATGTCTTCGGAGTCAAAGTAGAGCATGTCGGTTAAATCATCGACAGTGGCTACGAAGTGGGTGGTGGGTGGGCCTCGAATTTCTTCGTTGTCCGTATCCCAACCATGTTGACCGTAGTTCGGCCAGGGCTCTCTCGACAAAGAGAGAGAGACTTTAGTGAATTCAGGATATCGCCAAAGGGCGAGTGCTGAAAGACGTCTGTGGCGGTGAACTCCATGATAGGAGCCCAATCGGGTTCGATCGGAAGAGGTGCGTGATATACGGAGTTTGGAACGGAGTCCGGCACCTTAGAGTCACGGGCCCTGCAAAGGACTAGGCTGGTATTCGGCTCTATCGCTGTAGAGATTGCGGCTCCCGGGGTGGCGTCCAACCGTCCATCCCCGACTGGCGCAGTAGGCTCCGAGCTAATGGTCGGAGCGGACACCTGAGCGACGCTCTGGGAGTTGTCCGGCGGCAGAGCTAAATCATACCCATCGTGACAGTGTGGCGTGCTCGGCCATGGCTCGAATCCATCGAAGATCAAGTCCCCGCGGATATCGGCCGTGTAATTTAAGCTTCCAAACCTGACCTGATGGCCAGGGGCGTAGCTTTCGATTTGCTCCAGATGGCCAAACGAGTTGGCCCGCAGTGTGAAGCCGCCGAATATGAAGATCTGTCCGGGGAGAAAGGTCTCACCCTGGACCGCGTCATGATTGACGATCGAAGAAGCCATCGGGCCTAAAGGCGACGACACAGAGGAACTCTCAATGAAAGCACCAATGTCGGTGTCAAAACCGGTGGATCTCGGGTAGGGGGTCCCGAACTGTGCGTCTAGGCGGATGGTAACAGGAGACAAGGGACACGATGTTTTTACCCAGGTTAGGGCCCTCTGGATGGAGGTAAAACCCTACTCCTGCTTGATTAATATTGATGATATGGGTAGTACAAGAGTGGATCTACCACGAGATCAGAGAGGCTAAACCCTAGAAGCTAGCCTATGGTATGATTGTTGTTCGTCCTACGGACTAAAACTCTCCTTTTTATATAGACACCGGAGAGGGCTAGGGTTACACAAAGTCGGTTACAATGGGAGGAGATCTTCATATCGTATCGCCAAGCTTGCCTTCCACGCCAAGGAAAGTCCCATCCGGACATGGGACAGAGTCTTCAATCTCGTATCTTCATAGTCCGGGAGTCCGGCCGAAGGTCATAGTCCGGCCATCCGGACACCCCCTAATCTAGGACTCCCTCAAGGACTATGCGGGACCTACTAGATGTCATGTCTACTAGACCCATATCGTAGGCCTGATGGTATAGCTTCTGCCTGTTCGCACGTCATGCCGGCGCGTGGACGTAACTTCACTTAATTCCGTCAACCGTCACGCCTCCCACGACCTTCGCCTCCCTCGCACGGTCGCGCCCTTTGAGACTTTGACCGTCTATAAATGAGCAAATTTTTTTGCCTACTCCGCATGCATGATACACCCTCTGGTCCTTTTTACTCCCGTCAACCGTTTGCAAAGTGTTTGACCAAATTTATACTAAAAATATCAATATCTACAATACTAATTATAATGAGTATAAGAACTACGTTTTATAATGAGTGTAAAAATATTGATTTGACATTGTGAATGTTGATACATTTTTCTATAAGTCTGGTGAAAGTAGAGGTACATTGACTTCAGACAAAACTTAAATGCACTATGCAGACAAGTTCCTCCATCCAGGTGTGTTCCATGTCCTATCTTGTCATCACAACAAGGTTAGCTATTAGAGTACCACTACCTCCCTTCTAGTTTAAAGGGCTCGATTCAAAAATTTCACCTACTCTTAGCAAGATAGTAGAGGCGGTGGAATAGTTTTTGAAGTCTGCAAAAGTACTCAACTAATGTTGTCGTTCTTCACAAAAAATGTGTTTACCAATGCATGCATGAACACTAGTTACTCTAACCCCCCTCTCTTCTTTAATTCTTTGCCACATCAGCATGTTTGCTATTCCTGTGTGCATGATACCAGCTAAGATACCACCATTATGGCCAGCCATAATCATCGCATGCAATAATTTAGTGCACCTTGAAATATGAACATGTGTGGGGCGTGTATGTTTTTAATGAGTTGAGACTATACCTAGCCCGGTATGCCAGATGACTTATTATGCACCGTTCCCCATACCTGTAGGAAGCCCGTTCGTCTCCAAATCTTTTCCTCTCCATGTGTGGAAACAATATGCCTGCCAAACTCTCCTTCTCCCTCCGGCGGTCCCAGCACTCCACCCCATGTAAAAAATTTGCATGCATGACTCTCCTCCCCCCATGCTCGTCCAATCCGTTGTGACCCACAATATTTCCACCCCTTCCCTCCCCCATAATTTACTCCAACAAATATGCCCACATAGCTGTTACTTAACTGCAGGTGCATTGGGTCACTGACATATGGGCCCAACAGGGGTATGGCCCACATGTCAGTGACGCAACTGGACCTGCAGTTAAGTCAGTGCAGCTCAGTCCATATCTTACGTAGGTGTGCCATTGATCGCTATAAATACTGCGCCTCCCATGACATCGCTATCTCCTCCCCCTCACGTTCACGTTCATCGCTATCTCCTCCCCCTTCCTCTCACATAGACCACCATGGCATCGCCCCTTCCAAGCCCTAGGAGCCCCTCGTTACACCGCGCGGACGGTCACGCGTCGCTGTTCCGTTCCTCGCCGCCACTAGTCGAGGAGGACGCGTCGGTGTTCTGCTCCTCACCGCTACGCGACACGTCGCCATTCCGTTCCTCGCCGCCACTAGTCGAGGAGGACGCGTCGGTGTTCCGCTCCTTGCCGCCACTAGTCGAGGTGGACGCGTCGGCGTTCCGCTCCTTACCGTGACGCGTCGAGGTGGACGCATCGGCGTTCCCAATCTCGCCAGCACGCACGTCAGAGGACGCGTCGGCTCCCCGCTATAAGGAGAACGCCGCGCCGCCCGCCGAGCCTCCCCCAGCCTTGAGGAGCTTTGGAAAGAAATGGATGTCACCTTGTGGGAGGCTTTGCCTCCAGCAGAGCGCGCCAAAATAGAGGCGGAGAAGAAGGCCGAAGAAGAGAAGTGCACCGCGGAACAAGCTGCCTGGGAGGCCTATGTCGTGTTCGAGAGAGTCAGGCAATTAGCTCTTTGGCAGAAGGCTCGTGCGAGGGCCGTGAGGGTGGCGGAGGACGCCCGTGCCGGCCCTGAGTGCAGTCGGGCCCAAGCGCCTCATCTATGCTTGGCGGTACATGGACCGGGTGCACGCTTCCAGCGAGGAGGAGTACCTGTTGGCGCCGGATCACCACACCGGTGAGATCGCGCTCGCCCGCCGGCAAGCCGCCAATCAGCACCTCGCGAGTTGTGATGCTAAGGAAGAGGCGTTGTGTCGGCGCGCTGGGAAATGGCCGCGCACCAAGGCACTCATGGCGCGCCGCAAGCGCTCCTGCGAGCGTCGTGGCTTTTAGGAGGAGTATATTTTTTGTTTCATAAGGCAATCTAATTAGTTTTGGGACGCAAATGATAAATCCCGAACGTTTAGGAATTTTTAGCGTCCTTAATTAAGTATGTAAAAGGGAAAGTTTGGAAACCTTGTGTATTCGTACGCATTTTGCAAGTACGTGCATATAGCACAAACTTTACTATATACTATCGCACTACACGTCCTCTCTCAATATATGTTTGCAGACTGAGCTACTCCCTCCGTCTAGGTCAATAAGGCATCTTTGGTTGTGCACCGTGACCAAGGAGGGAAGACTTATGCACCTAGATGGAGGGAGTACTACTATTACATATGTACGTGCAAATGCACGTTTTAACATTATGATGCGGTTTTTGTAAAAGTAGAAAAACAGCACTAGTCAAGCTTGTGAAACGATTCAATGCAAAACAAATGCAAAAATGCTCGTTTGATTGTTTACTTTTAGCTTCCTTCTCTGTGGTTATTTCTCTGTCGTACTTTGTACGGAGTATCTCACTGGTTGGAAAGGCATGCAAATTCCCAAACCGCTTCCTACACCCTGTATCAAATTTTTTTGCCTAACAAGTTGTGTCGTGCAATTAGAATTCCAACTTGAGTACTACTACTAGTAGGAATACCAGGGGCCAGTTCTTTTAGGCTTTTAGATTAGTAATCCCATAACTACTACATCCGTCCTGGTTTATTGGTCCCCATTGTAATCTGTGTCAAATTTTGATCATAAATTTAACTAATGAAATGTTAGTGCATGTCACATGCACTACTCCCTCCGTCTAGGTGAGTAAGTCATCTTAGGCTGTGCACCATGACCAAGGAGGAGGGGAAAACGAGAAACGTTAATGTTTATTTGCTAATTAATAGTATTGCATGCAATGAACTAACCACTGCATGTCGTGTTTGATATCTCAAGTCATTAAAAGCATGCACACTCTTTATCTCTTATTGGTTGATATGTCAAGAAACAAGAAACGAGGTAGAAGTTAATGCACCGCGCCTAAGTATTTTGGGATTATTTGGTTTTCATAAGATGACTTACACACATAGACGGAGGGAGTAACATTTTATCAGTTAAATCTTTGGTCAAAATTTAGCACAAATTACAATGGTGAGGAATAAACCATGACGGAGTAGTAGTTTAGAAGCCCAAATAAAGGAGTGAGGTGCCTTATTGTTACTCTCCACTGTGACTAGTCTTATGGGAAAAGCTGGGGAAGCCGCCAAAAGAACTGGCCCTAGGAGTAGTAGCTAGGGATCGAGTGTGCGAGATGAACCAGAGAAAGTAAATGCAGAGAGATGAAATGCAAAAAAGACGGAGGGATGTGATGGTTGCTTGTCCGTTTATTTTACCAGGCCACTTATTACTGGGAGTGGTTGGGTTTTGTGATATGACAGCTTTACTGCCGCGCCACGAGCAGGGTGAGAGGTGAGACTCCCGTGTAGCACCGCCCTCAACACTTGTACTACATCGGTCGTGGTTTATTAGTCCGCCATTGAATTTGACTGAAGATTTAACTGACAAAATGTTAGTGCATGTCAACAAAAACTATATCGTTGGATTCGTATTTGAACATAGTTTTGAATGATATAATTTTAGGTGACATGCATCAGCATTTATCGTATTATATATAATGTTAGTTCAATTTTTGGTCGTACTAATCTATAGTAGTAAGGTGCCCGTGCGTTGCACCGAAGAGTGAAATGCATTGATCGGGGAGTTGTTTATTTTGACAAAGGATGTGGGGGTCATCTCATGTGTAACGGGTATCGATAGGTTTCTTCAGATATTATTTCATCTCTAGAGCTCACAAACATCCGGGTGAAATAGATAAAAAGGTATATTTTGCAAACAAAAGCGTTCAACTGTTCAACCTGCATCCAAAACTTGTGAAGAAATAACACTTATTGTGCTTTGCAAGAAATGATCTTTAAGAATTAGTTTTTGAGTATCGATTGTTATACATGTTGGCTACAGATGACATGGCACTTTCTTATAGTCTACGGTTGGCTATACTATGAAGTAATATTAACCATGTCCTTATACACCTAGATGGAGGGATTAAATCACGATGACTTGCAAGGGGGTAGAGGAGATGTAAGAAATGGTTCATCTTAAGTCTTTCACCATTACTGTAGTAAAAATTCATACATGGAAGATTCTAGACTAACCCATAAACGGATACACTTCTATTCATGTGCGATACTCCAATAGAGCAAGATCCTGCATGGAAGTCTCCACATGCTTAGACAACGGATTACATTGAGCGAAGACTAATGATCAACATTTAACTTGATAATGTGTATGTCCAGGTGAACCTCCTTGGAGTCCCCGTGCACCGCGTCGGCGGGTAAAGGATGCCATGGGTTTTCCAAGTCCACATCGGCGGGAAAGTCCCAGCTCCGCAGAGTCCAAGTCCATTCGATGAGGCCGGTCTCGCCGCCCACGTGACTCGGAGGGATAGTAATAGTGAGCACGCACCCGTACATTGGCCTCGTGTCAGTGTCAGCATCAATGGCGTCGCCCCTGACGCACACTCTAGAGACGTGGCGGCGGCCTGCGCGGGCCTCGCCGGTGCCCACGATCAAGAGGAAGACGCTGCCGTCCTCCTCTGAGACTAGCAGACAACAGTGATCCTCCAGCGACTCCGGCATGGTGAACGGGTAGCACGTCTCGTACTTGATGTTCTCCGCCAAGGGCCAGTAGTGACCGCTGCACGCATCCGTGAGGTGATGCACCATGTCCGCCGGCGAGGCCCAAAACGGCATCGGGCACTCATAGCAGTAGACGAAGGGCTCCTTGGAGGCATCGACCAGGCCGTCCATGAAATGGAAGTGGCTGTAGGGGACGTTGCGCCAGTTGAATATATGAGCAAGTTAATATGATATTTAATCTGAATAAGCACAAAATATATCATGACGGCTATAACAGAGATGAAACTAATCATGTGGACTAGCATAGTAGTAGGATACATAGTAGAAACATGAATTCTACCACGATTTCGAACAGGAAGGACAGAAACACATACGGTGCAACGGGAGTAGCACCATTGGCGTTGAGGTTGTCGCCCATGTCGTTGAGGAAGAGGTTGTTGAGGTCGGGGAAGAAGTCATCATCGATGAAGTCGTAGCTGCCAGCAGTCGCGAGAGTGCGCTCCCCAAATGTCAACAGCGCCCGCCGAATGGAGCGCAAGAGGAAGTGGCTGTAGGGGACGTTGCGGCCGCCGAATGGAGCACAGGAGTAGCACACAAAGCAGTATATGGTGTCTTTACTAGTACTCCCTAGTCTCTATCTATCGATATCTACTCTTATAGAAAACCGAGTTGGTGATGATGGTATGCCTGCCATCTTGTAATATAGATCGTCCGATCTATATCTGACAGATAGAAAGCCAACTATGACAATTTTACAAAAGATACCTGTACCTCTCTCCACATTTATAGATAAGGCCTTGCCTCGTTCATCCTTATCACCCACAACCTCGTGCTCCTCTCTAAGTCTCTATCTCTACTACTCTTCTTTTTTATAACAAATCGAATAGTACTGCGCCTTCCGCTGCACGCCCGGCTGAACACGCCTCCTCGCCTCCATCATCACCAACTGAGTCTTTTATAGGAGTAGGAGTAGAGAAAAAACCGAGTTGGTGATGATGGTGTGACGTGCAATGCACGGGCATCTTGCTATTTTTTGCATATAATTCCAAACATCACGTAGACACGGTCTTTGAGCATGGTTCATAGTCGTTCCATGCTCGGGCATTGAAGTTTGTAACTATTTTAGATTAGAATATACTACTCCTCCGGTGCTAGTAGTAGAGCAGAGTCCTACTCTACTACTCTACTCAAGCAAGTTAGGGCATAGTACTGTAGTAGGTACTGTAGGGAGTACTAGTACTGTGATCACTCAAGCAAGTTGTCTGGCATTAATGTGACCCTACGCTGCTGGTATGTGTCTCGTAAGTCAAGCGGCGTGCAGTAGTCATCATCACCTGTCCACTTCCTGCAGCACATATTCGCTTCTCCATCTTTGTTCGCACATAATCTCATCCAATCTTCCATCCCCGCTAAGGCGCCTGCCCCCCCCCCCCTCGTCCGAAACCCAAGCACTAACAATGGCAGAACTGAGCAGTGTCCGCTGAAAGAGTGGCTGGAATACGCTCCCCACAGAGGTAATCAAGCTCATTGTTTCGCGTGTGGACAATCTCACTACCATGCCGCTCGCCGCGTGCTCATCGGGGCTGTACCGTTTACTCAAAGCCCTCAGCCGGAGCTTTTTAAGCCAGCTCCTTGCTTGCTGATGCCGCCTGATCTTCAGAAACAGCGTGTCACGCAGCATAACAATCATAGGGTGGCGAGCATCAACCCCCTTGACTGCGATCTGATCCCCGTCACCCTCAACTACATTAACAGTATGTACTGGGTCGACATGAACACGTCTTGATGGTGCTCGTCGACGGTCGCGGCAGCTCGATGCTCATGGAGGTCTACACCCGGCGATTGATCCCCCTTTCTTCAATTAACACTGCACTGCTTTGGCACCGCGGCCCAGAATACTCGGGATCTTACAGTAGCCAACATGATACCAAGTTTGATTTGCTCAAGGTTGTAATCTGCCAAGTGCCAACAAGATCTGCGAATTATAAAGACTTCAGGCTAATTGCATTCTTCAACCGCTGTCTCGCCTATCTGACGGGTCACTGCGGTAAGTGGATAAATCTGCACGTCCATCGCAGGATCATACATCCTCCATGGTTCTCTGATGCCATTGAACACAAGGGCTTCATTTACGTTGTCGACCCCTTCTATGGCTGGACATATTGCTGGCCTACTCCAGTCATCGCTACAAATGGCTATTACAGCAGTATGTTACTTTCCTATGATATCATGATGGCTTGCTTATATTACTGTCAACATTTACTGGAAAAAATTCATGCTCATAACATGTTGTTCTTAACATTGACTAAATCAAGAGCCCTTTTTCATTTTGACTCCAACTTGATATAATGTTGTAGTCCGCCTGGTGTCCCTACCCTTCCTAATCCCAGAACCTTTCAAAGAAAAGCGGCATGGCAGTTGCAGGTGGTTCCTGGCTCGATCTGACGACGACAAACGATTGATGATCGTTCACACGTACCGGACGTGTTGTTTTGTGGAATACAATCACAGTCACTACAAGGTCTTTGAGCAGGATCCCAGCTTCTCTGGGCCTTCAGGAATTTTTGACTGGAGGCTGGTAAGTAGCCTTGGTACACGCTCTCTGTTTGTCGGACTAAATTATTCGATTAACCAGGAGATACCCGACGGCAAGGATCATGATGGCAGCGCGGTTTCGGTCATCAGGCAAAACTGTGTGTACACATCGTACCATGCGTCTCTGCATGCACCATACCCTGATATGTGTCGCCACGCTCTGCAACCCAAAGTAGGAGAGAGGGTCGCAAGTATCAGACTTCGACCTGCTGGCTGGAGTTTCCCCCGTCAGGCACCCATCTAGTTCAAGCCGTCAGCCAATCTCCACAGCTTAATAAATAGTAACGTCTAACTGAGCCAGTTAGTTAGATGCATACACTTGGTGTAGTAGGATCTTTAGTTACTTTGATGCATACACTTGTTCTTTTTTGGTAGCCCTTTTGTAATGATGGCTGATGTTTGGTTTGGAAGAGAGAGCTGCGTCTTCACTCTTCTGGCCTGCTTGCTGCTTCTGTTGCACCCCCAGCCTTGGTTGCTGCTGCTGCTGTTTTTAATGTACAATCAGTAGTATATTTCATCTGTTGGTTGAATAAATGTGTTTTTAGAACGACAAACACAATGTTTTGGAAGTCGTTGCACGGTTCGATCCTTTAGTGCCCCGTACCGTACGTAGCGCATACTATTTTTCATATGGAACACATTTTCCACTTGTTGATAACATGCAGCGCACTGATGAAGGCCCAATAGAGAAGCCCATAATTAATTGGAAGGGAGGCTCTCACATGAATCCGGCCCAGGTACATGCTCATGGTCCCCTAAACATAAATAAATAAATAAATAAAGCTAAATGCTCATGCACCAGTTCTTTGGGAAAATAGGTAGCCCAGTATTTATTTTTGAACAATACCCAAGCTAGGCCTATTTGTTTTCTCCGAATTACTCGGCTTCAAATCTTTCAAGACGAGGAGGGATGCATTCCGGCCTGGCCAAAGAGTATGGTCAATGTCTGTTAAAAGTAATATTAAAAGGGGTTGAAAATTCCAAAAAAATTATAGCAAATGGGATATTAGTTTCCTTTTTAGTTTTTGTTCTTCATTGATATCTTATACGTATTTCATTGGATTTAACATGACATAGTACTAATTTATTTTTAAATTTGTTTTAGTATGGCTATTAATTTTTGGATTAAGAATATTTCATTCCCCAGCAAAAATTTGCGAATTTTCAAAATTTCCCACATATTTAGTTAATTTTTTTACCCTGGTACTGACCAGAAAATGGCCAACAATTCTAAAAATGGAAAACGGGCTGCAATAAATTCCATATGAATTAGAAAATGAGTAAAAATTATAAAAATAATAGCAAATGGGATGTACTCGCCACAAATTTCGAGGTTGACTTGTTTACGCAAGGCTTTGTCAGTGAACACATGATTCTAGCAGCAGTGACTGTTGGATGTCCATCCAACGGCCGACGTGCTTCTTCAATCTCTGATCTTCCTGCTCCAGCCGCCTAAACTAGCGCTGGCGGGACTGCCTGCTCCCTCCTCTTGTGGCCCGTTGTGATGTCGCGCAGGCTTCCCCGGCCCACCCTACTCCCTCCGCTGGCCTGGCCACACGCAATCAACTGCCTCCTTATTACACGAAAAAAATGATTCCTCCCACTGACATATGGGGCGCACCGGTTGGGAGGCTGACATGTGGGCCTACTAAGTTGACGCGTACGCAGGGCTTGTCAACTTAGTCAACCAACGATTCTAGCAGTAGTAACCGTTGGATTTGAATCGAACGGTCCTGATGCTTCTTCAATCGCTGCTCTTCTTGCACCAGCCGCCCAAACCAGTGCCGAGGAGACCGCCTGCTCCTACTTCCAGTGGCCGACTGTGCTGCTGTTGAGGCCTCATTGCCCCCTACTACTCCCACCGCTAGCCAGGCCCTGCAGCGATGGTAGCCTCACATCGCAGCCGAACCAGTGAACCCTCGTACTCTTCTCCGCGTGGGCATCCACTGCCGCGTCTTCTCCGGCTCCGCGTCGTCCCCTTCCTAGGCCTCGCCGTCGTCCATCGCCTTGGTGCTCTCGGCGCGGCGTGGTCAATGTGGTCAACGACATTCCATCAGAAGAGTACTGTACGTGGAGAGGCTGACAGCTGGGTCCATGGCCACAACCCAGTTTTTTTGTGATTTGCCAAGTAAGTTGCTTTGTCAGGCCTGTGGGGCTGCATATCTTTCAAGACGAGGAGAGCTTTCATTCGGTTGGCCGAGAAAATGGCCCATCAGTAATGAGAAATGGGTTGTACATTTTTAAAACACATCAAACCGGCAATTAGTTTCAAATATCTTTTTTTCATTTAGAGATTTTAAATTACATTAATTTTTATGCATGGAGAATTTGTTGGATTTTATATTGATATACATTTTTTTAAATCAGTTTGATTGTGAGTCGAAATTTTGGGATTAAAAACAGTTCGGACCGCATCGAACTATGCAAAATTTCGTATAATTTTTTAACCGTGGCCACAATATGGGCTGTAATGCTAACAAAAACAATATGGGCTAAAAAACCTTAAGAAATAACAAATGGGCTGTAAATTATTGGAAATAATGGCAGATGTGCTATATGTTGTTTTCCACAGATTTGAGGCTTTCCTAAAAATAGGTTGACGCACAAGCAGTGACTGTTGGATGTCCATCCAACGGCCGTCGTGCTTCTTCAATCTCTGCTCTTCCTGCTCCAGCCGCTCAAACAAGTGCCAGCGGGACTGCCTGCTCCCTCCTCCCCGCAGCCGGCTGTGCTGCCGCGCAGGCCTCACCGCCCCATCGTACTCCGATCGCTGGCCTAGCCATCCCTCTACTTGCCCACACCTGTTGTTATTCTCTGGCGACGGCAGACGAACCAGTAAACCCTCGTACAGTCGTACTACCCTCCGCATGGGAAACAACTGTCGAGTCTTCCCTGCCTTCGTGTCGTTCCCTTCCTAGGCCTCGCCGTCATCCACCGCCCTGGCGGTCTCGGCGCGGCCTGGTCAACATGGTTAACGACCGACATGCATCTGAAGTGGACTGTACGTGGAGAGGCTGATAGCTGGGTCCACGACCGCACACAAGGAAATGCCTCCTTATTACACGCAAAATAATGATTCCTCCACCTAACATCAGGGACCCACTGTCGGTGTCAAAACTGGCGGATCTCGGATAGGGGGTCCCGATCTATGCATCTAAGGCTAATGGTAACAGGAGGCAAGGGACACGATGTTTTACCCAGGTTCAGGCCCTCTCGATGGAGGTAAAACCCTACTTCCTGCTTGATTGATCTTGATGATATGAGTATTACAAGAGTTGATCTACCACGAGAACGTAGAGGCTAAACCCTAGAAGCTAGCCTATGATGATTATGATTGTCCCTATACGGATCAAACCCTCCGGTTTATATAGACACCGGAGGGGGCTAGGGTTTACACAGAGTTGGTTACAAAGAAGGAGATCTAATATCCAGATCGCCAAGCTTGTCTTCCACACAAAGGAGAGTCCCATCCGGACACGGGACAAAGTCTGGAGTCTTGTATCTTCATGGTTCAACAGTTCGGCCAAGGTATATAGTCCGGCTGTCTGGATACCCCCTATTCCAGGACTCCCTCAGTAGCCCCTGAACCATGCTTCAATGACGATGAGTCCGGCGCGCAGATTGTCTTCGGCATTCCAAGGCGGGTTCCATCTCCGTACTTCAAAGTACCTATTGTAATGAACAATGCCCGGCTTCCCATCAATGTTGTACTCCTCGGCTTCTGTGCTTCAATAATGGTCATCCACGTGTCGAGCGAATACAAGGAGCCAAGGCATTTTTGTATTTGCCATCCCGGCCCTGCAGGCAAACTGTCTATTTGACGAGACGGGGATCCTCAGATCCAATCCTCACCCTCTTCCCTTGAGCAAGCATCCAACAGAGCACGCTCAAAAAAAAACATACCAACATGGTCGGTCTCCGCAGCTCCTCTTCTCGCTCCCTTAGCTCTAAGCCAGGTGATTGGGAAGAGTGTTCTGTTCCCCATAGCCGTTTCGTAGAGTTGCAGACCCAAGGGTTTCTTCCACCGGCGTTCATGGTCCCCGTCCGAGCCGGACTAGCCACCTATGATGGCGGGGAACAAGCGGAGAGATTTCCTAGCCCATCTCAGGGGGAGCGAGTATGCCTCATCCCATATTTGCTAAGAGGTGTCGGGTTTCCAATTCACCCATTCCTTCACGGGCTCCTGGAGTTCTATGGCCTCCAGCTGCATAACTCACCCCCGCCTCTATGCTGCACATCGCAGGATATGTTGCCCTTTGTGAATTATTTCTGGGCTGCGAGGCTCACTTCGGGTTATGGAAGAAGTTGTTCTACCTCGTCCCTCGCAACCAGGGGGAATCCATATGTCAAGTGGGTGGAGCCGAAATATGGCGCGTCGCCGAGACTGGATACCTGTCCGGTACTCCCAAGAAGGCACCTGAAAACTGGCCCTCGGAGTGGTTTTATGTTGATGATGTTCCCCTTCCGGATCCAATCCGGCCGGGCCTCTCTGAGTTCAATAGCGCTTCGCCGAAGACACGCCGAAGTTGGCGCCCTCGGGGCCCCCAAGAGGAAGATACCAGAGAAGTCCACTTCCTGATGAGCAGGATAAAGATGCTAGCCAAATCAGGGCTGACAATAGTCGAGGTTATCGCAAGATGCATAATGCGGGGGCTGCAGCCACTTCAATATCGGGGGAAGCCCATGTGGCACTTCAACGGGGAAGATGATGCCACCCGTTGTGGTTGTAAAGGTCCGGATTCCGCCACTCCTCTAGCGAGAATACTGTCCGATTTGTATAAAGGAGAACAAGAAGAATTCCTTCGTATTAAACCACATGATGGATTTTTCATGTACAACCCCCCAAGCTGGATAAGTCGTCACTATTTCCCCCGCTCCATTCATTCCGGCGTCCTTCATCACGATTATTTACATCGATACTTCTGAGCAGGAACTGAGGAGGGCCGTGGAAGGATTCAACAGCCCCTCCCCGCAGCCAGAGGACCCCGGAAGGGCCTTCGATCCAGGACTTGAAGAAGATCCAGATATATCTGTGGAGCTTGTCAACGGGACATTTTATCAGGCCAACTGCGATGGCGCCTCGGTGGATATTATCGCCAACTGCCCCGGACTGCTACCTGCATCGCGTGTAAGCAAAGTCGAAACCTTATCCTCTGAGGAGGACTCCTTTCTGATACCATGCCTTATGAATAAACATCGTATTTTTATAGAAACGACCATCGGAACGCGGCGCCGAGCGGGGGCTCAGCGGCAAAGGGCGTCCGGGTCAGGCAGGCTTAAGAGGAAGGCTGTTAGGGCCGAAAATCCGTTACAGAGGTATGGTAAAAACCTGCTCTGTGATTATCGTGTTTAAAGTGTAACAGCGTCCTTCATGTTCTGGCAAAAAGAGGAGTCGCTGGACTATATTCGGAGATCCTGTCAATCACACTTCCACCAGCCGGATTCCAGAACCGGCTTCGGGAGAGGAGGCCAATGCGGGGCCGATGCCGAATTATCCTTCGACAGAGGATGCGGATATGCTTTCCGCCACAAATTCTGAAGTAGAGAGTGCCATGAATCACCGACGCCGACGAGCCGTACTTCGCAATAGCATCTTTTCTGAAGAGGCATTTAATGCTTTCAATTCGGGAGATGCATACATCCGAGCTGCTCAAGGCGGGCTCGCCCGAGCGACGGCCCGGTATGAAAAAGATATACGGGTAAGGAAATTTGATAAGCATGTATAGCAGTAGCCCCTGAGACTTGAAACGGTTGGAACAGCTGATTTAAGGATCATTTTATGCACAGGTCCTTGTAGAGAAGAATACCCAATTGTCTCAAGAGCTGGAGGAGTGCAAGACCCAGTTGAGGGCCGCGGTTGCCAAACTAGAGGAATCCCAAAAGGCCTCACCTGGTAACATTCGTCTTGAATAATGAAATTTTATGGAAATATACTAGTTAGTAATTGGCTTGTTTGATAAGTCTAACAGAAAATTCTGCAGACAATCCCGGGGAGAATCCGGAGATCGTAAGAGATAGCGAGTCGCATCTCCAAAGGCAGCTAAAAGCTAGCGAGCGTGTGCTTACGCAAGTTAGGCAGGAGAAGAACAATCTCCAAGATGACAACATCTGGCTGGGCGTCGAATTAGGAGATGTTCGAGCTCGGCTGGCGGACTCCGTAAAGGAGAACAGGAGGCTTCGTCGCGGCATTTATGGTAAGTGCTTAAACAAACTGCAGTACAGTTCGGCGAGGAAGCAATTTTTTAAAAGAGTTATATCTGTAGGTATGTTGACGGGCCGTCCTAAAGAGGAGATGCCCGGGTCCGCAGGCGATTTACTGCAAGACCTCCCACAACTACACGAACGAGTTCGGCAGGTGATGCAGGGTATTGCCCAGGCCTTGTGGCCATCCACTTCCCTGCGAAGAGGCATGGGGGAGCTCGTGGATGTGCTCCAAGGAGCACGGCGGCGCTTCCGGTTGTGGAAGATGTCAGCCTGCCGACAAGGTGCAAGGGAAGCCTGGGCCATGGTGAAGACGCGCTACACCAAGCTTGACCCGAACCATATGGCTGAAGTTGGACCGGCGGGGCCAGATGGGCAAGATATTCCCGTGAGTCTGGTGTATGACCGGGTAGCGTTAGCCGCAAAGTATTCCCAATAGGATTGCAAGCTAGATAGCCTATTGGAGGGTATAGAGGAAGAATATAGCCAGTCCAAGTGACTATGTAATTCAATGGACATATGTAGTCCCTGGCCGGATTAAAAATCATTTGTCATGGCAGACCTTTTTGCTTCAGCCCCCGGATCCGACAGTCCGGGGTGTATCCGAATACCCGCTCAGTTATATAGAACCAGGGTATGTGTGGAAATCAGGCGTAGGGGTCATAAGTGCTTGAACAGACAAGTACCCAACTAGTTATGTTATATTACATGGGTAGTAAGAAAGATCTTCCAGGGAGAATAGTTCCGTTAGGGGTTCCTTTCCCTGGGTACGCATGCATCGATGTGCATGTCCGGACTGCAAATAGAAATGCAGGATACAAGACTTCTGGGGGTTCACGTTGTAATAAACGAAAGAAACATCTTTTGTTCACCGACCAAATATTCCCTTAAGAACGCTAGCTTTCGGCTTCACCCAGTCTGAGGTACACATCTGGCTGAACCGGCAGTAACAATCGCAGAGGTGCTCCCCTTATGCCCTAGCCGAATTAACGGGAACGTAGGGCATAAACACAAAAGCCAGGCAACCTAGCATGGCCACATCTTGAGTCATATCGATGCATATAATGGTGAAGAAAAGGCACATACGAGAAAAAGGGACGCATATGTGATAGGCAAGACGCCATGAAAGTAATTATATTTAGCTTCCGTAGAGGAAGCCCCCAAGTATTGTTTACACACATGGTGCGGCCGGAGTGATCCGAGAATCCACACTGTATTGAATACTTTGTGTGAAGAAGGAAAAAGGGCGAGAAAGGAAAAAGGGGAGGAACATAATTAAAAGAGCGGGGGTAAGGAAACGAACACTGAGTTCGGCACTAGGCGTAGAATCTTCGGAGTCTGGCCGCGTTCCATGGGTTCGGCTCGAGTGTGTTATCGGATGCATTATGCAGGCGGTACGCTCCTCTGGTGAAAACTTTATCAATAATGAAGGGACCCTCCCACTTAGGTTTGAGCTTGTCCTACTTCTTCTCCGGTAGGCGTAGAACGAGTTCGCCAACATTATAAGTTTTGGCCCGCACTTCTCTGCTTTGATACCATCGAGCCTGCTGCTGATAGAATGCGGAACGGGCTTTTGCGATGTCGCGCTCTTCCTCTAGGGCATCTAAGTTGTCCTGCCGATCTAACTCAGCTTCCTTCTCTTCGTACATGCGCACACGAGGTGAGTCGTGGATTATGTCGCAGGGTAGTACTGCTTCTGCGCCGTACACCATAAAAAATGGTGTGTATCCGGTGGTGCGATTCGGCGTGGTCTGCAGCCCCCAGAGTACGGAGTCGAGCTCCTCAACCCAATGCGTGTCCGATTCTGTCAAGGACCGCACTAGTCTGGGTTTGATGCCGCTCATGATGAGACTGTTTGCACGTTCGACCTGGCCGTTTGTTTGGGGATGGTAGACGGAGGCGTAATCAAGCTTAATGCCCATGTCACCGCACCAAGTTTTCACTTCATCGGCTGTGAAGTTTCAGCCATTGTCAGTGATGATACTGTGGGGGACGCCGTAACGGTGTACAACCCCTGATATGAAGTCTATCACTGGTCTAGATTCGGCCGTTTAAACTGGTTTGGCTTCTATCCATTTGGTGAATTTGTCCACCATGACCAATAAGTATTTTTTCTTATGGCTTCCCCCTTTAAGGGGTCCGACCATATCCAGCCCCCAGACCGCGAAGGGCCAAGTAATGGGGATTGTTTGGAGAGTGGTAGGGGGTATATGGCTCTGATTGGCAAAGAGCTGGCAACCGACGCAGTGTTGGACAAGGTCATGTGCATCTGGTCGGGCTATTGGCCAATAAAAACCTGTACGGAAGGCCTTGCTGACAAGTGCCCGAGCCGCAGCTGTGGTGCCTGCCGAGTCCGGCATGGATTTCAGCCAAGAGCTACCGCCCTTCCTCTTCGGAGATGCATCTTTGGAGAACTCCAGTTGCACTTTTCTTATAGAGTTCTCCCTCATGGACTTTGTAGGCCTTGGAACGCTGCACAATACAACGTGCTTCATTTTGGTCCTCGGGGAGCTCCTGCCTATTTAGGTAGGCCAAGAAAGGCTCGGTCCACGAGGCAATTATAGCCATGATTTCGTGGGCCGAAGGTGTTATTTCGGTGGCGGAGCCCCCGATTACATCAGATGGTTCGGAATCTGAGGTTGTATTCGGATCTGGGCTAGTGCTGCCGGACTCCCCTTCCCATATCGTGGATGGCTTGAACAAACTCTCCAGGAATATGTTAGGTGGGACAGGGTCGCGTTTAGCGCCGATGCGGGCGAGGATATCGGCCGCTTGATTGTTTTCTCGAGCCACATGGTGGAATTTGAGCCCCTCGAACCGAGATGACATTTTGAGGACGGAGTTGCGGTAGGCCGCCATTTTCGGATCCTTGGCATCTAAATCTTCGTTTATTTGTGATATTGCGAGGTTTGAGTCCCCGTGCACCTCCAAGCGTTGAATGCCCATAGAGACTGCCATCCGAAGACCATGCAACAGAGCCTCATATTCGGCTACGTTGTTGGAGTTCGTGTATAATATTTGGAGTACGTATTGGACCGTGTCTCCAGTGGGGGAAGTCAGGACTACACCTGCTCCCAATCCGGCCAGCATTTTAGAGCCGTCGAAGTGCATGATCCAATTAGAGTACGCGTCGTACTCTTTAGGGAGTTCGGCTTCTGTCCATTCGGCGACAAAGTCAGCCAATACTTGCGACTTAATGGCCCTCCGTGGTTTGTATGTTATGTCAAACGGAAGGAGCTCAATGGCCCATTTAGCAATCCGTCCCGTAGCGTCGCGGTTGTTTATTATGTCATTGAGTGGTACTTCGGAGGCCACCGTAATCGAACACTCCTGGAAGTAGTGTCGTAGCTTCTGGGATGCCATGAAGACCGCGTATGCTATCTTTTGATAGTGTGTGTATCGGGATTTGCATGGGGTGAGGACAGTGGACACGTAATATACCGGCTTTTGGAGCGGGAATTTGTATCCATCTACTTCTCGTTCGATGACGAGCACTGCGCTTACAACTTGATGTGTTGCAGCTATGTACAGTAGCATAGGTTCACCAATATTTGGCGCTGTCAGGACTGTATTACTGGCCAATAGGGTTTTTATTTCATCCAGTCCGGCCGCGGCTGCATCCGTCCACACGAAGTGTTCGGTGCGTCAAAGAAGAGGTAAAGAGGTAGTGCCTTTTCTCCTAATCGGGAGATAAAGCGGCTTAAGGCGGCCACGCATCTAGCTAGTTTCTGGATATGCTTGAGGTCTGGTGGGATAGCCAACTACGACAGAGCTCTGATTTTTGCCGGATTTGCTTCGATTCCTCTGTTGGAAACGATGAAGCCGAGCAACTTCCCGGAGGGTACGCCAAAAACACATTTTTCCGGGTTTAGCTTGATGTCGTATGTTCGGAGGTTGTCGAACGTAAGTTTCAAGTCATCTATTAAGGTTTCAACGTGTCTTGTTTTTATGACCACGTCGTCCACATATGCCTCCACTGTTTTGCCGATTTGTTTCTCCAGGAATGTTTGAATCATGCATTGATAGGTTGTGTCGGCATTTTCAAGCCCGAAAGGCATAGTGTTGAAGCAGAAGGGACCATATGGCGTTATGAAGGCCGTTGCGGCTTGGTCGGACTCTGCCATCTTTATTTGATGGTATCCGGAATATGCGTCGAGGAAACATAGTGAGTCGTGTCCTGCGGTGGCGTCGATGATTTGGTTGATGCGAGGGAGGGGGAAGGGATCCTTGGGGCAAGCCTTGTTGAGGTCTTTGAAATGGACGCATAGGAGCCAGGATTTGTCCTTCTTTGGTACCATTACCAGATTTTCTAGCCAAACCGGATTCTTGATATCTCTGATGAATCCGGCCTCAAGTAGCTTGGCTAGATCTTCTCCCATGGCTTGCCATTTAGGCTCTGAGAAGCGCCTAAGAGTCTGTTTGATGGGCTTGTGTCCTTTCAGTATATTGAGGCTGTGTTCGGCCAGCCTGCGTGGGATGCCCGGCATGTTTGAAGGATGGCACGCGAAAATGTCCCAATTCTCACGTAGGAAGTCTCGTAGTGCGACGTCCATTGTGGGGCTCAACTGTGCCCCGATCGAAGCTGTCTTTGTGGGGTCCGTTGGATGGACCTGGAATTTGACTATCTCGTCTGTGGGTTTAAATGAGGTGGACTTGGGTCGCTTGTCGAGTATCACGTCGTCCCTGTCCACTGTGGCGTGCAACGTTGTTAGTTCTTCGGCCGCTAGGGCTTCGGATAATGCCTCCAGGGCTAGTGCTACAGTTTTATTTTCAGTGCGGAGTGCGACGTCCGGATCACTAGCCAGAGTGATAATTCCATTGGGTTTGGGCATTTTAAGCTTCATGTACCTGTAATGGGGTATAGCTTGAAAGCTCGTGAATGCATCCCGCCCTAAGAGGGCGTGGTATCCGCTGCTGAAAGGAGCCACTTGGAATGTGATTTCTTCGGATCTGTAATTCTCCGGTGTGCCGAATACCACATCGAGTGTGATTTTTCCCGCACACCGTGCCTCCCGACTAGGGATGATTCCCCTGAAGGTCGTGCCGCTTTGCTCAATGCGGCTTTTATCAATTTCCACCTTATTGAGTGTTTCTTCATAGATCAAGTTTAATCCGCTTCCGCCATCCATGAGTACTTTAGTGAGCTGAAAACCGTCCACGATTGGGCTAAGGACCAAAGCGGTTGGTGCCCGGACTGTCTGAAATTAAGGTTCGTCACTGGCACTGAAAGTTATAGCAGTGTAGTTCCACGGATTTATTTTTTGCCACGTGGCAGATTTCAGCGAAATTTCGATGAGCTCGGTTGCGCCTATTATTTGAGGCGAAAGTCTCGAAGACTGTCAGTACCGCATTGTTGTCTTCGGCGGGATGTTGATCTGCTTTATGGTTTACCAAAAATCCTCGCCGCTTTTTGCTACCTGTCGGAGTATCCAACATGCTCTAAGGCTATGTGTTGGCGTAGTATCTGGCGTGCTGTGAATTTTGCATGGCCCATTGAGCCATTCTTCCAATACGGTTCCACGCCCTGGAGTGGGATTTGGTTTTTTGGGGATTGGATCAGGTAACTTGCGAGAGTTTGCCCTTTTAGCTCGGAGGAAGGGTTTAGTGAGGGCCGGATTATCCCAAAAGTCTATTTGGGTTTTCCAGGCACTTTCCATTACACAGTACTTCTGTACTATGGCTGCTAAGTCAGCAAAGTGTACTATGTCACGACGACTTATAGCATTAAGGATCCCTTTGCTTGTGCAATTTTTGCAAAAAGGTGAGATTGCGTCTTCCTCGTGATAGTCCTTGACCTTGTTTATCACAAGGAGGAATCTGGCCCAGTAGCGATGTACTGTCTCTTGGGGCTCTTGTCTGATATGGGAGAGACGGCTCAAGTCTGGGTGGGTGGGCGTAGTTAAATCTGGATTCTGATCTGATCTAACGCCCAGGGGCAGAGGAGCTTCCGGGCTTGGCAGCTCGGGCTCCGGGGTGCTGCCCGATTTTTCCGGCCCGATGCCCGATTCTAAGTTCGGGGTCTGGGTCATGTCCTCCCGCGAACGGGTATCCGGCTCAAAGATTTCGGTAATCCGGACATAGTTCGTCCTCAGAATAGAGGGATAATCCATGTGTGGCTCTTCCACTACCGATATCTCGTAGGTGACCGGTGGGGATTTAATATCCCTTTGGTTGAGTTTAAGCCCAATTCGGTCATAGTCTGTAGCGATTCCCAAAGCGGCGATGCGATCCAAGAGCTCATTAAGGGAGGAGAGCTCCATTGGATCCATCTATTCGGTGAGTTCCGAGTTGACGTGGAGGCTATTTTTGATGACCCGAGAGGTCATCGTCGGTGCGGAAGCCGATCGGGCGGCCATGATGAGGCCGCCTAATCGGAGAGTTTGGCCTACCGCCAGTTTTCCCCCAGAGGTGATGTTGTCCTTGACAAGGAGACGGGCCATCGAGCCTTGCAACGACGACACAGAGGAACTCTCAATGAAAGCACCAATGTCGGTGTCAAAACCGGCGGATCTCGGATATGGGGTCCCGATCTATGCGTCTAAGGTTAATGGTAACAGGAGGCAAGGGACATGATGTTTTACCCAGGTTCGGGCCCTCTCGATGGAGGTAAAACCCTACTTCCTGCTTGATTGATCTTGATGATATGAGTATTACAAGAGTTGATCTACCACGAGATCGTAGAGGCTAAACCCTAGAAGCTAGCCTATGATGATTATGATTGTCCCTATATGGATCAAACCCTCCGGTTTATATAGACATTGGAGGGGGCTAGGGTTTACACAGAGTTGGTTACAAAGAAGGAGATCTAATATCCGGATCACCAAGCTTGTCTTCCACGCAAAGGAGAGTCCCATTCGGACATGGGACAAAGTCTGGAGTCTTGTATCTTCACGGTTCAACAGTCCGACCAAGGTATATAGTCCGGCTGTCCGGATACCCCCTATTCCAGGACTCCCTCACCCACCGAAAGGGCCTCTGTATTTCGCGAAAAAACGTTACCGCCGCTGACAGCTCAGACCCACCAGCTATATCTTCGCACGCAAGGAAGTGCCTCCTTATTACGCACAAAAAAAATGAATACTCCCCCTGTTAGCTGGGACCCAGTATAGTGGCAGGCTGACTTGTGGGCCTACTAAGTTAACGGGGATGGAGGGCTTTGTCAACTTAGTCAATATGCATGATTCTAGCTCCAGTGATCGTACGATGTCCATCCAACGGCCATAGTGCTTCTTCAACCTCTGGTCTTCTTGCTCCAGCCGCCCAAACCAGTTCCGGTCGTGCCTCGTGCTCCTGCCTCCCGTGGCCGGCTGCGATGCGGCGGAGGCCTCACCGCCCCCTACTACTCCCACCGCTGGCCAGGCCATCCCTCTACTCACCCACACCCCCTGTTATTCTGCGGCGATGGCAGCCTCACATCATAGCGAACAAGTGAACCCTCGTACTCCTCTACGCGTGGGCATCCACTTCCGCGTCTTCCCTGGATCCGCATCTTCCCCTTCCTAGGCCTCGCTGTCGTCCACCGCCCTGGTGCTCTCGGCATGGCGTGGTCAACGTGGTCAAGGAATGGCTTCCATCGGACATGGACTATACGTGGAGAGGCTGACAGCTGGGTCCACGGCCGCAGCAAGGAAGTGCCTCCTTATTACCTGCAAAATAATTATTCCTCCACCTGACAGCGGGGACCCACCGGACGGGCCACCGTATTTCGTGAAAAAAATGTTTCCCCCTGACTGCTGGGACCCACCAGCTACATCTTCGCACGCAAGGAAGTGCGTCCGGGCAAAAAAAAGATTCGCCCCCTTAACTGCTGGGACCCACCAGCTACATCTTCGCACGCAAGGAATTGCCTGAAAGTCGGGACCCACCTGGTCGAAGCGTACGTGGCGTTGTCATTCTGGTCGCGAACGTGTATGTACATATATACTGGTCGATGTAGAGGCGCGCACGTGTCGTAGTAGAGGTGCGTACGTGTCGTAGTAGAGGCGTGCACGTAGCATGTACACATACGTACATCGGCCAGTGTGCAAGAAAGAAAATACGGCCACGTATGTGTACATACGGGTGGGGTCTCGAACGCCTACTCGCGCATATGTATGGCCAGGGCTCGTGTACATGGCTGGGTCGGAACGGAGAAACAACATCGTCGTCGTGTTCATGGTGAGGCAACTGAATGTGTCGTGTTCATGGGGAGGCAACGGAATGCGTCGTGTTCATTGGGAGGCAACGGAACACGTGGGAGCCAACCGGCTGGGTCAGAATGGAATGCGTCGTCATGTTCATCGGGAGGGCTTGGACAGAACAGTCGATGGAAATGAGGCCTGGCATACCGCAGAATGGAGGAAACGGCCTTGTGTTCGACCGACCACGTTTGAAACGGGATCCTGTTCATCGGGAGGGGTCTGGTGTACCACAAAACGGAGGAAACGGACCTCCTACGATCGAAACGGGGGTCCTGTTGATCGGGAGGGGTGTGGCGTACCGCAAAATAGACGAAACGGACTTGTGTTGGAGCGCTACGGTCGAAACGGGGGTCCTGTTGATCGGGAGGGGTGTGGCGTACCGCAAAACGGACGAAACGGACTTGTGTTGGAGCGCTACGGTCGAAACGGGGGTCCTATTCATCGGGAGGGGTGTGGCGTACCGCAAAACGGGACTCCACGGGATATTGTTCATCTCCACCGTCGACCTCCTCCAGCCTCCACGGGCTACCGTCGACCTCCTCCAGCCTCCACGGGCTCCTGTTCATGCAGCCTCCATCGCGCGCTACTCCACCAGCTACTGTTCAACCATCCCTCCACGGGCACCCCTCCACCATCAACTATTCATCCAGCCCTCCACGGGGTCATCCTGTTCATCTAGAGGCAACGCCACGGGGTCCTGCATCCACCCCCACCGCTCACTGTTCATCCACCCCCCCCCCCCCCCGCAACGCTCACTGTTCATCCAATCGATCGGCTTCAGTTAGCAGTAGTAGCGCAGGAATCGCTCGATCGGGTTCATTTAACAGCCATCGATCGATCGCTCGGGTTCAGTAACGCGTAGCCTGCAGTGCAATCGCTCGGGTTCAGTTAGAGCCCAACGCCTCACTCGGGTTCAGTTAGAGCCAACGCGTCGCACACACGCGCGTACGTGTACGAGAGAAACGCACATCGCTCGGCCCCCGACCTCCCACCGTAACCGGGAACACCCCGAAATTTTCCTCGCCCTCGCTTCTACCATGATTTTTTCTGTCATGGACGGCCCAAAGAATGTCATGCAGCCGCGTCTCCGGCCCGCCCAGGACGAAAAGCCCATTTTCTGTCATGATTTTTTGTCATAGAAGTAGGAGCCCACCACATCTATGATGATACCGGGTTTTGTCATAATTATCGTCATAGAAGTGTCATAAGTATGACAGAAAAAAGTTTTGTTCGGCCCAAAATGTCACGGATGTGTCTTTTTTTTTGTAGTGGAGGGAACGTGCCACCTTTGGGGACGAAACGATATCCGTTGCCTCTTATTGCTTTCAAAAAAATTGTACTGTCAACATAGAACAAAAGGAGTGTTGTGTTTAATTTTGGAATTTTTTGCGGTTCATTTGGCCTTTTTTATACATTAATTGGGTTTCTGGGCATTTAATGTGCATAATTCAAATTTGAACTACAAGCACATGCTCCAGTGCACCAAAGTTGGTTGAAAAATCACATGTGTGTCCTTGGGTGAATTTCTAGGTCCCATGCAAGAAATGGGAATGAAATTCAAACACCAGGGCACTATTGATTGCCACCAAAACATTGAGATACCTGGTTTTTAAATTCTAGTAAATCCAAAACTCATCTGAAATTCATGAAACTTGGCATGCTATCATGGAGCGGCATCAACATGTCGTGGTAAATTTTTTGTCCCATTTGGGGCAGGTTTGGGTATAAGCTTCTCACAAACCAGAGCTTCTCACAACAAGCGTGATGGTTTCGGTAGGGAACGTACCACCTTTGGGGACGAAACGATATCCGTTGCCTCTTATTGCTTTCAAAAAATTTCTAGTGTCAACATAGAACAACAGGAGTGTTGTGTTTAATTTTGGAATTTTTTGGGGTTCATTTGGCCTTTTTATACATTAATTGAGTTTTTGGGCATTTAATGTGCATAATTCAAATTTTAACTACAAGTACATGCTCCAGTGCACCAAAGTTGGTTGAAAAATCACATGTGTGTCCTTGGGTGAATTTCTAGGTCCCATGCAAGAAATGGGAATGAAATTCAAACACCAGGGCACTATTGATTGCTGGCAAAACATTGAGATACCTAGTTTTTAAATTCTAGTAAATCCAAAATTCGTATGAAATTCATGAAATTTGGCATGCTATCATGGAGCGGCATCAACATGCGGTGGTAAATTTTTTGTCCCATTTGGGTCAGGTTTGGTTATAAGCTTCTCACAACAAGCGTGATGGTTTCGGTAGGGAACGTGCCACCTTTGGGGACGAAACGATATCCATTGCCTCTTATTGCTTTCAAAAAAATTCTAGTGTCAACATAGAACAACAGGAGTGTTGTGTTTAATTTTTGAATTCTTCGGGGTTTGTTTGGCCGTTTTTATACATTAATTGAGGTTCTGGGCATTTAATGTGCATAATTCAAATTTGAACTACAAGCACATGCTCCAGTGCACCAAAGTTGGTTGAAAAATCACATGTGTGTCCTTGGGTGAATTTCTAGGTCCCATGCAAGAAATGGGAATGAAATTCAAACATCTGGGCATCGTGGCTCGGCCGGAAAGATTGAGAAACTTGTCTTTTTTAATTCAATCAAAAACACGCCTGAAAATCATGAAACTTGGCATGCTGTCATGACATGGCACCAACATGCTGTGGTAATTTTTCTATCCGATTAGCGAAGGCGCGCACATTAACAATCAACAAAGTCATTTTGGAACAAGTGATGTCACGTTACAAATCAGAAACACAAGTATTATTGAAACCGTGGGTGTTCTCCTGATAGATGCTGGCCATGCGCCTGTACCGCAACGCAGCGCCGATCGCCGTGTCATGCCGTCCTGTGTCATGTGACAGCGGCGTCGCCCAGTTGTGGGTGCGCGAGTCCGGTGTGCTCGGCGTTGCCTGCGGTGGGCTGTTCTGACCCGGTCCCTCGGGCATGGCGGGCGGCTGTGTTGCGCCCAAATCATGGTGCCAGCCGGTCGGCAAGTCGCGGTACACCACCTCAAATGTGGCGCACGGCATGGGCGTCGCGTCAGCATTGTCACTCCAGTCCCATATCCGGTGCTCCTCGAACACCACGTCACGCGTGACGCGCAGCTGCTTCGTCGCCGGGTCATACACCTGGTAGGCCTTGGCGCCGTCCTCATAGCCGACGAAGACCATCGGCGTCGAGCGATCAGCAAATTTGTCGATGCCGGGGCTGAGGCGCTTCACATGTGCTACATAGCCGAACACACGAAGATGATGTACCTTGGGCTTCCAGTTGTGCCATGCCTCGTACGGAGTTTGCCCATCCAGGCTGCGTGGGCGCGCAATTCAGCAGATAGACCGCGGTGCGCACGGCCTCGCCCCAGAAGATCACCAGCACGCCCATGCTCTTCAAAAGACAGCGCGCCATATCCACCATTGTCTGATTGCGGCGCTCAACGACGCCATTTTGCTGTGGTGTGTAAGGGGCGGTGGTGCAGCTTGATGTCGTGCTCGTCGCAGTACTCCCGAAACGTGGTGGAGTTGAACTCGCCACCACGATCGGAGCGAAACGCCAGGAGCTTCCTGCTCGGCGTTGCCTCCGCGAGCGCCTTGACCCGGTTGAAGCGCTTGAACGCCTCATCCTTGGACTTGATCACCTCGATCCACATGAAACGGCTATGATCATCGACCATTAACAAGAAGTACCTGTTGCCGCCCGTCGTGGCTGGCTTGATCGGCCCGCACAGGTCGTTGTGGACCAGTTCGAGCCCATGCTCGCGTGGTACTTGGATGCCTGTTGGAACGGGACACGGTGCTGCTTCCCAAGAGCGCACCCGTCACAGAATTCCTCAACGCGCTCGATCGACGGCACGCCCTCCGCCATGCCCTTCTCTGCGAAAGCGCGGAGAGAGCGGAAGTTAAGATGTCCGTAGCGTCCATGCCACAGCCAGGCCTCGTCCTGCATGACGGACAGGAGGCACACGGGCGCCGCCATCCTCAGCCTGATGGTGTACAGCCTGTTCTTAGAGCGTGTCGCCCACGCAAGCAGCACGCAGTCGCGGTCGAACAGTTCCAGCACGCCGTCTTTGACCACTGTCTTGCACCCGAGATCGTCCAGCTGGCTGATGCTCACAATGTTGCTGCACAGCCTCGGGATCAGGTACACATCCGTGAGCGCCCGGTGGCCCTTCTATCTGCACTTGAAGATGATCGTGCCGCACTCGCAGATGCTGACGAGCGATCCATTGCCGATCTTCACCGTGCCCTTGATCGACTCGTCGAGCGTGGCGAACAGCTCCTTGTCTCCGGTCATGTGGTTGCTCACGCCGGTGTCGAAGTACCACACCCCGGCGCCCGCATCCACCAGCACGACGCGCTCCTCGTTGAGGTTCACCACCTCAGTCGCGCCCGGACTGTCACCGCGGCTACCGCTCGGCGTCAGCGCCGCGCCTGTTGGGGCGTCATCACAACCGCCTTTCTCCTCTGGGGCCGCGTCGTGCACGACCTGGTCGCACACCTAAGCCAGCAGGATTGCCGACTGGTCATCATCTCCTTGGCGAGGTGGGTGTCCTCGCCTCCTTCACGCCGCTCCTGACGCAGCTTGTAGCACTCGCGGGCGAAGTGCCCCCAAATGCCGCAGTTGTGGCGCTTGCCGTTCCGTTTCGGCACCTTGTCTCGCTCGCCATTGTGTCCGCCGCCACGGCCACGGCCACGTACGTCGTTCCCACCAGAGGAGCTGCCGTCCTGCTCCTTGTCCATCAGGCGGGCGAGCCACTCCTCTTCAATGAGAAGTAGGCGGCCACCCGAGCCGCCGTCATTGTTGTCCTCCTCCAAGCGATCCTCGACAATGCGCAGCCGGCCGGTGAGCTCATCCACCGACATGGTCGTGACATCGAGCATCGTCTCGATGGCGATGGCCACCTGAGAGTACATGGCAGGAACTACACGTAGGAATTTGCGAACAACCTTTACCTCTTCAAGTGTGTCCCCGAGCGAGCGGAGAGAGCCAGCAAGCCTGAGATGCGCATGGAGAAGTCGTCCACCGTCTCTCCATCCCGGAACGAGATGGCCTCGAACTCCTTGCGGAGCTTCTGCGTGTTTGCCTCGCAGACGCGCTCAACGCTGACGCGCTGAATCTTGATGGTGTCCCACGCCATCTTCGCTATCTCCTTCGTGGCGAGCGACGCGTGCATATCCTCCAGCGTGGAGCGCAGTATCGCCGCCAACGCACTACGATCCTCGCGGACCGGGGCATCCCCCGTCTCGACCGCGTCCCTGAGCATCTTCGCCTGCAGGTTCACCATCATGACCACGGACCACTGGGCATAGTTGGTCCGCATCAGCATGGGCTAGACGACGTCACCGCCGCTGACCTCCCTCGTGCCCTCTTGTATGACCACTGCACGGCCTCCATGCCAAACCGGCCTCCGCCCGCGACTTGGCGCGCGGGACCGTTGATCCACCACTACGTCCCTGTCGTCGCCTATGAACCTCGTCCACCGGCCATGACTCTTAGCCTTTGATCGGAGGCTCTGATGCCACTTGTTGTAGCTAAAACAAGGAAGAACTCACCGATGAACTCACACACACACACATGAAAGAGAGAGTGTTTTGCACCGCGTTCAACTTCAACAGCTTTTTTTAGAACAAAGACGCCAGATGCGTCCGGCTTTAACTTAATAAAGCCCCCAACAGGCAGCATAACACATCAAGTCTTAGTATAGCACCAAAACAAAAGCCTAACTAACCGGCTCTCTGAATCGAACAAAGAAAAGCATGGCATAGGTCAAGCAGGCCACTAACATTACATGGCCGAAGCCCACATAGAGCACGCAGGCTCGTCAGGCCGCAAAAGGGACCACCTCGTAGGTAGTGGTCGAAGGCTCCCTAGCCAACACATACACTTGCTTCAGGCGGTCTTGGGCGATCTTGAGAAGCTCAACATCCTTGCGCCTCCCCAACGGACTCCACTGCTGCAAGAAGAGGTTGCATTTGTAGATAATATTAGTTGGATGAGTTGGAAAGCAACCCTCAATAGTCAACTTATTCCTAGTAAACCACAGTGCCCAGAGCAATGCCCCTACACAGCTCCAGAACACCCGCTTGGCAGACCCCTAGATCGCGTCTAAAATCTGCATAAGCTCTACCGCTGATCTCGGATCCCATTGGACGCCTCCAGCTATTCGCACTGCACTCCAGGCGAATCTTGCCAAAGGGCACATAAAGAAGACATGGTTAGCGTCCTCCGGTGCACCACACAATGCACAAGGTCCAGTGGCCGGGCCATTGCGTTTGGCTACATTCAAGGAGGTGGGAAGTTTATCGCGGAACATCTGCCACAGGAACACTTTGATCTTCAAAGGCAGCCGGGCTTTCCACAACCCCCCGATCACAAGATGGGCCGGCCCTTGGCACATCTTGTGATATAAAGATTTAACCGTGAACTTGCCTGAACTCGTGAGTGCCCACCTCACTATGTCTAGCTGGTCCAATAGGACGGTTGAACTAATCGACTGAAGCAGGTTCGCAAGGCTGGCTTGCTCCTCCCCACTAAGTTCACGTTTGAAGCGAATCACCGGTGGCGTTGGCGCCAGCACCTCAGCCACGGAATATGTCGGGTCGACTGCAATGTTGTATAGGTCCTGGAATTCGGTCCAAAGAGGCTGGGCTCCTATCCAGAGATCGCTCCAGAAGCGGGCGGACCGCCCATTCCCGATCGCAAACTTTGCCCCCATGGCAAACGCCGGTTTGATCTTCTGAAGATCATTCCAAAAGGGGGATCCCCTGGTCCGGCCCTCGAAAAAATTTCTGTTAGCAAAGTATTTTGCCCTTAGCAACTCCACCCAGAGCCCCGAAGCCCCCTGGACAATCTTCCAGATCCATTTACACATCAACGCGATGTTTTGGATCCTCGTGTTAGTCATCCCAAGGCCTCCCAAGGCTTTGGGACGACACACCCACGCCCATTTAACCATATGACACTTACGGTTAATGTCCGTTCCTTCCCAAAAGAATTTGGCCCGAGGGGTGTCCATCTTGGCGTGCACCCCTTCTGCAAGCAGAAAGAGTCCCATGGCAAACCTGGGTAAGGATGAAAGACTTGAGTTGGTGAGAATGAGCCTTGCAGCTTTAGAGCGAAATTTTCCCCTCCAGGGGCACACCCTACCCCCCACTTTGGCACACAGAGGTTCCCAATCCTCAATCGTGGGCCGTTTGGTATCCACTGGGAGGCCGAGGTACGTAAACGGGAATTTACCCACTTTGCAGTTGAGCAAATCCGCTATACGCCAACCTTCTTTGGGCTCCACCCCCAAGTAGAGCACCTCGCACTTGTGGAAATTTATTTTGAGGCCCGACATGAGCTCAAAACTAAGAAGAATCGCCTTGACCGAGGCTATACTATGCTGGTCTGGGCGAAACATCAGCAGCGTATCATCCACGTACTGAAGGTGCGTCACTCCCCTTGGAATGAGGTGGCCTACCAACCCTTTGATATGGCCGGCCGCTGCCACTTTTCGGAGCATAGCGGACAGCGCGTCAACTACAAAGTTGAACAAAAGCGGGGACATTGGGTCGCCCTGCCTGAGTCCCCGTTTTTTATGGAAGAAATGCCCTATTTCTCCGTTCACCGAGATTGTTGTCTGTCCTCCCGAGACCAACTGCATTACTCTGTGAACCCACAACACCAAAAATCCGTGACTAAGAAGGACCTGATGAAGAAAGTTCCACTTAACCCTGTCGTACGCTTTCTTGAAGTCTAGCTTCAGAAGAATGGCTGGTTCGTTGGTGCGTTTGAGTTCATGAACGATCTCCTGCGGGGCTAGCGGACCCTCCAGGATGTTGCGGCCATGAATGAATGTGGATTGGTTGCGGTGAATCGCACGATGGGCTACCGAGCCTAGACAAGTGGCACAAGCTTTCGCACAAATCTTAAAAGGAACGTTAATGAGCGCAATCGGGCAAAATTGTCGGATGTTGTCAGCCCCTTGGACTTTCGGAATAAGGGACAAGACCCCAAAATTCATACGCGCTATGTCTACCATCCCTTGCATAAAACCATTACAGATCTAAAAAATTGGGCCTCTAAGGATCGGCCAGAAACGCTTGAACATGGCCACCGGCCACCCATCCGGGCCGGGAGCCGTGTCTGATTTCATGCCCATCAGGGCAGCGTTGATCTCTTTGGGGAGGAAGGCAAGCCCCAGCTTGTCATTTTCCCCATCCAGAATGCGTTGAGAATCGTCCCACACATCCGTGCGAAGGCCAGCCCCCTGAGCCTCGCACGACCCCATCAAGTTGAGATAGAACTCGTAAACGTGACGAGAGATGTCCTCTTGCCGCAACAGCAGCCCCTGGTCCGATTGCAACCTAAGGATAGCGCATTTTCTGCGGCGGCCATTAGCATAAGCGTGGAAGTACTTGGTGTTGGCATCGCCTTTGAGAGTCCATTTCAGCCCCCCCCCCCCGACGACGCCAATACTCTTCCTCGCCTCGCAGCAAAGCCTTGACCTGCCCCTCAAGGGCATATCGATTCGCCCACTTGTGCTTTGAGAAGGCACGCGTGTCTGCCTCCACGTTGATACTCGCGATCTCCGCAAGTATCGACACCTTGAGCACTTTGGCATCCCGCCCCAGGTTGGCGCCCCACCCCTTTAGGCTAGCCCTGAGTCGTGCTCCTATTACATTCCAGAACTCCATCGGGCCCCTCTAGGGCCCTACCTGGTTAACGCACGCCCACCACTTCACTATGAAGGTTTCGTCGAAGCTCGATGACTCGAACCAGGCCGTTTCGAAGAAAAACCATGGGCTACGCCTCTTTCTGTCCTCCCCTGAGGAGTAAATTAAAGGCACATGATCCAAACGAATCCTGGTTTTGGCAATCAGCGAGCAGAGGGGGTATCCCATCTCCCACTCCGGCGACATGAACACCCGATCCAACACCGAGCGGACTAGGGCTAGTTGCTTGTTTGTCCATGTGAATCTCGCGCCCAATCTGGACACTTCCCTAAGTGCCATGGATCCAATGGCAGTGTTAAACATGGTCACCCTAGGCTAGTTTATATTACTGTTGTTTTTATCCGCTCCTGAATGGATCAGGTTAAAGTCCCCTTCCACAAGGACGGGGGTCGCCGTAGCGGTCACCGCAGTAACCTTGGCTTGGAGTTCTCCCAAGAACTCCACCGATCTTGCATGATCAGCCGGGCCGTAGACCTGATTGACTACCAGCTCACGCAGCAAAGCACGAATGCGAAAGTGAGCTGTGATGAAGAAATGCCCCACGTCCAGGAGATAACCTCATACATATCACGACGCAAACCCAAAAGCATACCCCCGGAATGACCAACCGCGGGAACATGCTGCCACTCAAATTGTTCTAGCGGATCTACCGAAAGCAGCTCGTGAAAGCGAAACTCGGCCCCGATCGTTTCTTGTATACCTACAATATCGATGTCCTTAGAGCGCATGTAATCCTTAAGCTGCGTGTGTCGCCCCACGTGGCCGAAGCCCCGGATATTCCAAAACAGAACTCGCATCTAAATTACGCGATTACGGAGACGGACCCCTCTTGAGGTGACCTCCTTGGCCACGCACCTCTCCTTGCCCCTACTCAGCGAGGAAGAGGGAGCAACCCCTGTTACCAGACCACTCTCATCGGGCACAGAAGAAGCAGCAGCCACCCCTCCCTCGGGGGGCTCTGTCCTCTGTTCAGCATGTGCTGCAGTCGCAGCCGCCAGCACTGCCTGCGCCAATTCCTTAGCACGCACCAGCGAAATCAATTCCTGAGTGCCCCCCACGCGAGGGATCCACCCCGCTCGCATCCAACACCTCATGCAAATGCTCGTCAGAAAAGGAGTCTAACATCGTGAAACGCGGGGGTGGATTACCTGAAATCTCCATGTTCTTCTGAGCCTGGAGCAGCTGCGCCCGCTGCAGCGATGGCATGTTCCCTTTGGCCCCCTTGGAACGCGAGCTGGTGCGCACCGGCCCCGCCGGCACCGTCTTGGTCCTCTTGGCCTTGGAAATCGCCGCCATCTTGGAGGCCTCCTGCAGCAGCTAGTCACCGGAAGGAGGCGCAGTCGGGGCAGCCAACGCCATGACCTACTGCCGCAGGGTCGGTGGCACGCCCAACGGCTCCATCAACTGCACCGCCTCCGCCGCCACCTTGCACACTGCTGCATTCTTCATGAGCTTCACCAAACCACTCAGAGTGCCGCCACCGCCAACCGACGCAGGGGATCGCTCGGAGAAGAGAAGAGAGGGGCTTGGGGAGCGAGACCGAACCCAGTAGGATCCAAAACCAGGGGCGGCGAGGTCATCGAGCCCAAGTTGGAACCATACTGGTTCGGGATCGTGATCACCACCCCGGCAGGCCGGCTCACTTCCCCACCAGAGTCTCCACCGCAATGGCCACCGGCGCTGCAGGGCCCGGCGCCGAGATCCCGAGCTTGTCCCACGCTGCCGTGTCAATTGAGTCGTCCTCCATGCTGGCATCTGGGTCCTAATCCTTGTCCTCCGGCTTGTCCTTGTCACGGTCGTGCGGGCCCTTGTCATTGGAGGGTGGAGGTGGGGGAGGGAGGGCCGGGGCGGCTTGGCGTGGCGTCTCCAGCTCCGGCTCGAGCTTGACATTGTAGCCATCCCCGTTGAACCAGATCTGCACCGAGCCGTGCAGCTTGGACGGTGCACAATACGCAAAACGCATGCGCACCGAACCCGAGCAGATCAATGAGAGCTCGTCCACCACCAGCGCCGCCCAATCATGGTCGTGGCCGCCATCAGCCGCTCCTACTTCGGAGGGATCCCCCACATCTTGACCCACACCTGGGCATGGACAGGGCCTTGGGCTCGGCGAGGGCAGCGGCGCGGATGTCCGCCATGATGTTGTTGATGGAGATGAAAAGCTTGCCGCTGCGCGTCGCCATCCGCCGGGTCGGGGAAGGCCACCGAAAAGCAGTCCGCATCGAAGGGCGTCACCTGCCAGTCCCATTCTCCCTTGAAGAGATGATGTAGCTCCGCCTCCAAGATTTCTTTGGACAAGACCCCAGGCGGCGCCGAGGCCAAGGCCGCGTTGGCCCCCAGGAGGCTCTCCGGTGCCGCATCCGCCTCCGCAGGGTATTGCAGGCAGAAGAAGCTGCCACCAGAGAAGGCATGCCCCATGGATTGCAGCAGCAGCGGTTTGCCTCGCATGGAACAGTTGGCCGAGGCGTGTCCCTCCAGACCGCAGAGCACGCACATCTGCTTGAAGGTGCAGTGGATCTGGTAATGCCCCGCACGCCCGCACTTGAAGCACTCAGGGCCGTCTGCCTCCTCGACGGGGATGGGCTCCGCCGCCGTGCCCTTGGAAGAGGAAGGCTTGGAAGCTGCCGGACCCGCCGTCTTGTGCTTCTTCTGCTTCTGCTTGGAGAAGGGGTCGCCGACGCGGTCGCCACAGTAGGGGTGGAGCTCGTCCTTGCGCTTGAGCTCCAGCCCCCGCTTCTTGTGCTTCGCCTTGTGCTTCTTCTTGCGCTCCTGCTCTTTGAGCCACCAGGGGGAGGAGGCCCCCATCCGCCGTCCTCACCCACGCGCTCCGCCACATGCTCCTCGCCGGAGGGCGCGGATCTCGCTCACGCCTGCGCTCCGCCGCCGGATCCGCCGCCACCTTCTTGTCCACATGCCGCTCCGCCTTGGATCCCATGTCCACCACCTCGGCGAAGGAGCGCACGAGGGGTGGAGGCGGAAAGAGAGGGCGGAAGACTCGAGCAGCACCGCCGAATCGCCGCACCTTCGAATGGGTGGTTGGAAACCCTAGCGAGCAATCTAGGGCACCCCGCGGGAGCCACTTATATACCTGGTCGGCCACTCGCGGGCCGGAAACCGCAGGCCTGGGCCGAGCGACGTGGCCCACATCCAACGCATCCATGGTCACCACACGAGAGCTAGAGTCTGGGGCCACCGACGAGCCACCTGGGCCACTCCTGGGGGTGCAGCCCACCACGAGCGCCCAACCCAACGGCTTGTCCGCACAGCCCAGGCCAACCCTAGGCCAGGGGTCCTGCTCCTCTGCTGCCACCGCCTGCTCCCCCGCTGGCACCGCCACCTCTGCCCGCGCCACTGGCCGCGGCACGGCCGGCGCAGACGCCTGGCAGCTCAAGGGAGCGGTGGACACGCCTAGCTCGCGGCGCGTCGCGCCCGGCGACGGCCGCCACAGCCGCGGCGACGCCACATCGCCCCTCTGCGGTGCCCGACCGAACGCCCTGGTCGTCGGGCACCACGCCCGCCCGGCGCGAACGCGCTGCGCAGGCCAGCTTTGAGGGAGCCCCCGAGCTCCTCCGCCCTGGCCACGAACGCACCAACCGCCCAAGCGGCACAATCGCCAGCAGCCGTAGTCGCATCGACCGCCTGCTCCTGGTCCTCGTCGTCGCTCTCCTCTGCCAACGCCCAAAACCGGCTCCCCATCCAACCCGCAGACGACACTGCGCCCGCCGCCACCGCCGGAGCCACGCCCACCGACCGCCCGGACGCCGGAACGGCCATCCATCATGCCGACACACCGGATCCCTCGCACCCGGCGCGACGCCCGGCCCATCGCCACCCAGATCGCCAGGCCGTACAGGAGCCGTTGGGGCTAGCCTATCCATTCCGGTATTCTCCGTTTATTGAACAGCTTTTCTATTTCTCCGTTTATTTAACAGCTCGAAACTGAATAACAGATTGTTCGTAATCTTACGCCATGACAAGCTAAGCCAACGTGCCATCCCACGTCCCTTAACCATGCACAAGGCGTCAAGCTAACGACCTAGCTACTGCCCCGATCCAGCCGTGAACAGGCTCACGTTGCATGGATCGGTTTATTCGCTGAAAACAAACCTAAGTGTCTAGTGCCAAGTGGGGCAAGCGGGGGGAGGTGCGGGTGAGCCGGGCTCGGCGGCGGGGCGCGCGCGCGCGCGGGACGTGGCCGGAGCGCGGGGCAGCAGCACGCGGGGAGGGGAACGGCGGACTCGGGCGGGCGAGCGGGCGTTGCGGAGCAGCAGCAGCGCAGCAGGCAGTGGCGGCAGCCGCAGGCAGCGGCGGCAGCACCGAGCGTGCTAGGGGGGAAGGACGACGCGGTGGGGTGCGTACGAGTAGGCGCCGGCGGAGGCAGGCCGGGACGAGCGCAGGGAGCGGCGCCCGACACGAGCAGGGGCGACGGGCTGGGCAGCTGCGGGGGGAAATGGCCGGGCGCGCGGGGACGAACGGGGCGGCGGCTACGCGAGGAGTACGAGGGGGGAAGCAGTGGATCGAGGGCTTATCCGCGTGAGGAGGCCGGCGGATGGCCGACGCGTGTGGTCGCCGCGCCATGGACGTGCTATGCGCGTCCAGCGCGAGGTGGGTTCACCAGGGGAAGGGGAAAAGCAGGGAAGTGGGCTGGGCCTCGCTGGGTGGGTTAAGGCGCCCAGGGAAACAAGGGGGGTTTTCTTTCCTTTTCTTTTGTTGTTTCTTTTACCTTTTGCTTTTATTTATTTTATTTCTTTTCTGTTTCACTTTAGTTTCTAGTTATTTTAGTTTTAATAAAATACAAAGTGGCATGTAAATTAGTGTTACAAAATGTGCCTCTGCCAAAAATAATTTAGCACTTAAAATAAAATGGTTTGTAATTGTTTATTGTTTTAAAAGCATTTAAATAATTGTTTAGCCCCTGTTGTAATTAATTTATTGCATCTAAACATTTTATAAAAAAATGTTTTATCCACCATAATCATACATGATTTATTTGCTACATTTTCAACATTTTAGTTTTGACATTTGAAAACATTTATGGTTTGACTTGAGTTTGAATTTGAATTTTGAATTGATTTGAATCAATGTGGGAATTAACAACGCTAATCATGGTGACATGGCATCATTAGTAAAGGGTTACTATAGCTTAATTATCCGGGCGTTACAGGAAGCCCGTAGCAGCCACGTAAAACTTGCAACAACAAAGTAGAGGACGTCTAACTTATTTTTTGCAGGGCATGTTGTGATGTGATATGGTCAAGGTATGATGTGATATATCTTGATGTATGAGATGATTATATTTTGTAATATCGACAAACGGCAGGAGCCTTAGGGTTGTCTCTTTATTGTATGAAGTGCAAGCGCCATGTAATTGCTTTACTTTATCACTCCGCGTTAGCGATAGTTGTAGAAGCAATAGTTGGCGTGACGACCTTGACGCAACGACGCTATGATGGAGATCAAGGTGTCAAACCGGTGACGATGGAGATCATGACGATGCTTTGAAGATGGAGATCAAAAGCACAAGATGATGATGGCCGTATCATATCACATATTTTGATTGCATGTGATGTTTATCCTTTATGCATCTTATTTTGCTTAGAATGGCGGTAGCATTATATGATGATCCCTTCACTCAATTTAAAAATAAAAGTGTTCTCCCTGAGTATGCACCGTTGCTACAGTTTGTCGTTTCGAGACACCATGTGATGATCGGGTGTGATAGACTCTACGTTCACATACAACAGGTGTAAGACAGTTTTGCACATGCAGAATACTTGGGTTAAACTTGACAAGCCTAGCATGTACAGACATGGTCCCGGAACACTAGAGACCGAAAGGTCGAACATGAGTCATATAGTAGATATGATCAATATAGAGATGTTCACCATTGATGACTACCTATTCTCACGTGATGATCGGACATGGGTTATTTGATTTGGATCATGTATCACTTAGATAACTTGAGGGATGTTTATTTAAGTGGGAGTTCTTAAGTAATTTGATTAATTGAACTTAATTTATCATGAACTTAGTCTTATAGTTTTGCATATCTATGTTGTAGATCAATGGCCCGAGCTACCGTTCCCCTGAATTTTAATGCATTCCTAGAGAAAGCTAAATTGAAAGATGATGCTAGCAACTACACGGACTGGGTCCGTAACTTCAGGATTATCCTCATTGCTGCACAGAAGAATTATGTCCTTGATGCACCGCTAGGTGAAAGGCCTGCTGCAGGAGCTGAAGCTGATGTTATGAACGTCTAACAAGCTCGATCTGATGACTACTCGATAGTTTAGTGTGCCATGCTTTACGGCTTAGAACGGGACTTCAAAGACGTTTTGAACGTCATGGAGCATATGAGATGTTCCAAGAGTTGAAGTTAATATTTCAAGCAAATGTCTGAGTTAAGAGATATGAAGTCTCCAACAAGTTCTATAGCTGCAAGATGGAGGAGAATAGTTTTGTCAGTGAACACATACTCAAAATGGTTGGGTATCATAACCACCTGACTCAATTGGGAGTTGATCTTCCAGTTCATAGTGTTATTGACAGAGTTCTTCAGTCACTGTCACTAAGCTATAAAGGCTTCGTGATGAACTATAATATGCAAGGGATGAACAGAATGATTCCTGAGCTCTTCGCAATGCTTAAGGTCACGGAGGTGGAAATCAAGAAGGAGCATCAAGTGTTGATGGTTAACAAGACCACTAGTTTCAAGAAAAAGGACAAGGAAAAGAAAGGAAACTTCAAGAAGAATGGCAAGCAAGTTTCCACTCCCGGGAAGAAGCCCAAAGCTGGACCTAAGCCTGAAATTGAGTGCTTCTACCGCAAAGGGACTGGTCACTGGAAGCAGAACTGCCCCAAATACTTGGCGGATAGGAAGGATGGTAAAGTGAACAAAGGTATATTTGGTATACATGTTATTGATGTGTACCTTACTAATTCTCGTAGTAGCGCCTGGGTATTTGATACTGGTTCGGTTGCTCATATTTGTAACTCGAAACAGGAGCTATGGATTAAACAAAGATTGGCTAAGGATGAGGTGACGATGCACGTCGGGAATGGTTCTAAGGTCGATGTGATCGCCGTCGGCATGCTACCTCTACATCTACCTTCGGGATTAGTTTTAGATCTGAATAATTGTTATTTGGTGCCAGTGTTGAGCATGAACATTATATCTGGATCTTGTTTAATGCGAGACGGTTATTCATTTAACTCAGAGAATAATGGTTGTTCTATTTATATAAATAATATCTTTTATGGTCATGCACCCTTGATGAATGGTCTATTCTTGTTGGATCTCGATCATAGTGATACACATATTCATAATATTGATGCCAAAAGATGCAATGTTGATAATGATAGTGCAACATTGCACTGCCGTTTAGGTCATATTAGTGTAAAGCCCATGAAGAAACTCCATGCAGATGGCATTTTGGAATCACTTGATTATGAATCATTTGATACTTGCGAACCATGCCTCATGGGCAAGATGACTAAAACTCCGTTCTCCGGAACAATGAAACGAGTTAATGACTTATTGGAAATAATACATACCAATGTATGCGGTTCGATGAGTGTTGAGGCACGCGGTGGGTATCATTATTTTCTGACCTTCATAGATGATTTGAGTAGGTATGGGTATATCTACTTCATGAAATATAAGTCTGAAATATTTGAAAAGTTCAAAGAATTTCAGAATGAAGTGGAGAATCATCATAACAAGAAAATAAAGTTTTTACGATCTGATCGCGGAGGCGGATATTTGAGTTACGAGTTTTGCCTTCATTTAAAACAATGTGGAATTGTTTCACAACTCACGCCACCTGGAACACCACAGCATAATGGTGTGTCCGAACGTCATAACCGTACTTTATTGGATATGGTGCATTCTATGATGTCTCTTACCGATTTACCACTATCGTTTTGGGGTTATGCATTAGAGACATGCGCATTCATGTTAAATAGGGCACTGTCTAAATCCGTTGAGACGACACCGTATGAACTATGGTTTGGCAAGAAACCTAAGCTATCGTTTCTTAAAGTTTGGGGTTGCGACACTTATGTCAAAAGGCTTCAGCCTGATAAGCTCGAACCCAAATCGGAGAAACGTGTCTTCATAGCATACCCTAAGGAAACAATTGGGTACACCTTCTACCATAGATCCGAAGGCAAGATCTTTGTTGCCAAGAATGGAACATTTCTAGAGGAGTTTCTCTTGAAAGTAGTGAGTGGGAGGAAAGTAGAACTTGATGAGGTAATTGTACCTTCTCTCAATTTGGATAGTAGCACATCACAAAAATCCATTATCGTGATGCTTGCACCAACTAGAGAGGAAGTTAATGATGATGATCATGAAACTTCAGATCAAGTTACTACTGGACCTCGTAGGTCGAACAGAGCATGTTCCGCACCAGAGTGGTACAATAATCCTGTCCTGGAAGTCATGTGACTAGACCATGATGAACCTACGAAAGAAGCTATGATGAGCCCATATTCCGATAAATGGCTTGAGGCCATGAAATCGGAGATAGGATCTATGTATAAGAACAAAGTGTGGACTTTGGTGGACTTGCCCGATGATCGGCAAGCCATTGAGAATAAATAGACATTCAAGAAGAGGACAGACATTGATGGTAATGTCACCATCTACAAAGCTTGACTTGTCGCAAAAGGTTTTCGACAAGTTCAAGGGGTCGACTATGATGAGACCTTCTCACCCATAGCAATGCTTAAGTCAGTCCGAATCATGTTAGCAATTGTCGCATTTTATAATTATGAAATTTGGCAAATGGACATCAAAACTGCATTCCTTAATGTATTTCTTAAAGAAGAGTTGTATATGATGCAACCAGAAGGTTTTGTCGATCCAAAAGGTGCTAACAAAGTGTGCAAGCTCCAGCGATCCATCTATGGACTGGTGCAAGCATCTCGGAGTTAGAATATACGCTTTGATGAGGTGATCAAAGCATATGGTTTTATACAGACTTATGGTAAAGCCTGTATTTACAAGAAAGTGAGTGGGAGCTCTCTAGCGTTTCTGATATTATATGTGGATGACATATTGTTGATTGGAAATGATATAGAATTTTTGGATGGCATAAAAGGATATTTGAATAAGAATTTTTCAATGAAAGACCTCGGTGAAGCTGCTTATATATTGGGCATCAAGATCTATAGAGATAGATTGAGACGCTTATTAGGACTTTCACAAAGCACATATATACCTTGATAAAGTTTTGAAGAAGTTCAAAGTGGATCAGTCAAAGAAAGGGTTCTTGCATGTGTTACAAGGTGTGAAGTTGAGTCAGACTCAAAGCCCGACCACTGCAGAAGATAGAGAGAAAATGAAAGTTATTCCCTATGCCTAGGTTCTATCATGTATGCTATGCTGTGTACCAGGCCTGATGTGTGTCTTGCCATCAGTTTGGCAGGGAGGTACCAAAGTAATCCAGGAGTGGATCACTGGACAGCTGTCAAGAACATCCTAAAGTACCTGAAAAGGATCAAGGATATGTTTCCCATTTATGGAGGTGACGAAGAGCTCGTCGTAAATGGTTACGTTGATGCTAGCTTCAACACCGATCTGGATGACTCTAAGTCACAAACCAGATACATGTTTATACTGAATGGTGGAGCTGTCAGTTGGTGCAGTTCCAAGCAGAGCGTCATGGCAGGTTCTACGTGTGAAGCGGAGTACATAGCTACTTCGGAAGCAGCTCATGAAGGAGTCTGGATGAAGGAGTTCATATCCGATCTGGGTGTAATACCCAGTGCATCGGGTCCAATGAAAATCTTTTGTGACAACACTGGAGCAATTGCCTTGGCGAAGGAATCCAGGTTTCACAAGAATACTAAACACATCAAGAGACGCTTCAACTCCATTCGTGAAAAGGTCAAGGATGGAGACATAGAAGTTTGCAAAATACATACGGATCTAAATGTAGCAGACTCGTTGACTAAGCCTCTTCCGCGAGCAAAACATGATCAACATCAAGACTCCATGGGTGTTAGATTCATTACAATGTAATCTAGATTATTGACTCTTGTGCAAGTGGGAGACTGAAGGAAATATGCCCTAGAGGCAATAATAAAGTTGTTATTTTATATTTCCTTATTCATGATAAAGGTTTATTATTCATGCTAGAATTGTATTGACCGAAAACTTAAATACATGTGTGAATACATAAACAAATACCATGTCCCTAGTAAGCCTCTACTAGACTAGCTCGTCGATCAAAGATGGTTAAGGTTTCCTAACCATAGACATGTGTTGTCATTTGATAATGGGATCACATCATTAGGAGAATGATGTGATGGACAAGACCCATCTGTTAGCTTAGCATATTGATCGTTCAGTTTATTGCTATTGCTTTCTTCATATCAAATACATATTCCTTCGACTATGAGATTATGAACTCCCGGATACCGGAGGAATACCTTGTGTGCTACCAAATGTCACAACGTAACTGGGTGATTATAAAGATGCTCTACAGCTATCTCCGAAAGTGTTTGTTGAGTTGGCATAGATCGAGATTAGGATTTGTCACTCCGAGTGTCGGAGAGGTGTCTTTGGGCCCTCTCGGTAATACACATCATAAGAAGCCTTGCAAGCAAAGTGACTAATGAGTTAGTTGCAGGATGATGTATTACGAAACGAGTAAAGAGACTTGTCGGTAACGAGATTGAACTAGGTATGAAGATACCGACGATCGAATCTCAGGCAAGTAACATACTGATGGACAAAGGAAATTACGTATGTTGTCATAAGGTTCAACCGATAAAGATCTTCATAGAATATGTAGGAGCCAATATGGGCATCCAGGTTCCACTATTGGTTATTGACCGGAGAGGTGTCTCGGTCATGTCTACATAGTTCTCGAACCCGTAGGGTCCGCACGCTTTACGTTCGTTGACGATATAGTGTTATATGAGTTATATGATTTGTTAATCGAATGTTGGTCGAAGTCCTGGATGAGATCACGGATATGACAAAGGAGTCTCTAAATGGTTGAGAGGTAAAGATTGATATATAGGATGATGGTATTCGGACACCGGAAGTGTTTCGGAGTGTACCGGATAGTCATCGGAGTACCGAAGGGGTTACTGGACAACCCCGGGAGGTTAGTGGGCCTATTGGGCTATTAGAGGGGAGCACACCAGCCCACAAGGGGCTGGTGCACCCCCTATGGCAGCCGCCGAAGTGGGAAAAGGAAAGGGGGGAGGACTCGGCCTCCCCTTCCTTCCCTCTTCCCCCTTTCCTTTCTCCCTCAAGCAGATAAGGAAAGGGGGGCGCCACTTGTGGAGGAGCCCAAGTAGGATTCGGCCTACTTGGGGTGCCCTGCTGGCTGCTCCCTCCTCCCCCCACCTATATATATGTGGGAGGGAGCGCCTAGCACACAGGAACATTATCTTAGCCGTGTGCGGCGCCCCCCTCCACTGTTTACACCCCCGGCCATATTTTCGTAGTGCTTAGGCGAAGCTCTGCGGAGATAGCTTCACCATCACCGTCACCACGCCGTTGAGCTGCCGGAACTCATCTACTATCTCGCCGTCTTGCTGGATCAAGAAGGCAGAGGACGTCACCGAGTTGAACGTGTGCAGAACGCGGAGGTATCGTACGTTCGGTACTTGATCGGTTGGAGTGCGAAGAAGTTTAGCTACATCAAGTGTGTTGTTAAATGCTTCCGCTTACGGTCTACGAGGGTGCGCAGACACACTCTTCCCTCTCGTTGCTATGCATCTCCATGGATAGATCTTGCGTGTGGGTAGATTTTTTTTCCCATGCAACGTTTCCCAACACTGGCTTCATCATGTCCATATCCTGCTCTGGCGACTATGGGATTGGTCAGACTTAGGCTTGGGCGAAATCCCTGCTCGGCTTGCCGATGCTGGTAGTGGTGGCACTCGCAGGTGTCGTTTACCTTTTGGAGGCGCTGACATGGCCGTTATCCGTGCCCCTACTCGAGCAATAGGGGAAACCCTCGGTCCGGTTCTTTGAATCGGACAGCGACGGCGGCATGATGTCATTCTCCTTCTTGAAGGCGCTATCATGTTTGCTCGAGGTGTCCCTGATGTTTGAATTTTGAGATGATGGGTGTCATACTGGTTCGGCTTGCCTTTCTAGTTCTAGGCTTCGTGTGTTTGGCAGTGTTTTTTCATGTTGGGGCTGAGCATCCCTTATCTCTGCTCTGGGTGCCATGCTCATGCCTAATTGCGTTCGTGTCATGTATATCCGTTTATGTTGTATCCTCTTGTGTACTCATTCTGCTTTCTTCTATCGATGAAACTATACTCAAGCTTTGCGTATTCGCGAAAAAAAGGAAGACATCAGGGTGACCAAATACCGATGGAGCCACAGGCCAGAGATGATGGCGGGTGCGTTGTGGTGGGTGGGACAAGATAGGTTTCCGTCTATGCTCATACCGTCTTTTCTAAGATTCATGCCGATCCCAACACTACAGGAATTATCCTAGTTGCTGACGGCAAAAGGTATGCCGACAACTTTTTATCGAGACTGTCGGCATACCTAGAGCTACACTGGTGACCGAGAAAAACTGCCGGCAAAAGTCATCCGCCGGCAAAGTTGGTGCTATGCTGACGGTAGCCACCGGCAAAGCCCTGGCCGTCACATATCCTTTTTCGCATCGAGGGCAGCCGTTGACAAAATAGGGGTCATCGACAAATATGCCTTTTGGCTAACTGACGGTTGACGCCATTATATATATGCCGACGGCCCTGACGGTGACCATCGACAAAAAAATTTCTCTATTATTTTTAATTTTAAATCATTTTCTGTTTTTGCGAAATCTTTCTAAAAAATTTAAATTTTATTAATTCAAAAACCTAACCATATACGAATTATATATCAATTTGGGGTAGAACTTTTGGTAGATTATGAATACCCACTTTGTTTCTGTATTGAATATGTTAAAGATGCAACTTCGTGTACTTCTACAAACAGGTCCTTATACTTTATCAAAATCACAAGTAATTCATACTTGCATTGATTTTGACAAATTTTATATGTTTTTATCATAATTGTGAAAGGATTCTGTTGGTATACTATGTCTTCAAATTTGAACAAACTAAAATCATGTTTGATTTAGATTTGCAGAAAATACCCTCTTGTTTTGACTTTATTGTATATGTTTTTATTCTTTGGCCAAATGAGCCAAATTTTATACATCTATTTGCATCAGAAAGTTTCAAGGATTTCATAAATAATGTTTTTACACATGAATTGCCGCTGACGGAGGTTCAACACTTAGAGGGGTTAGACTTGCCGGTAAAATGGGCCAGGGTTAGGTCATTGTGTGGTCTTCAGAGGGTCCGAATCCTACCAAAATTTGCATGTGTCCTAATACATGTATACAAGTGTGGTGGGAGGTTCAAATAGCCCATACCCAGCTCCCGAGTGTGACCCGCTTCACCGATGACAGTAATACCGAAGGAATGTTCTGCTCATTTAGTTATGGTTCTCACCTATTATACATACAAGTGTTACTGTTGTTTGCTATGATATATGATATAGTCATGTTTTCTATATAGTTACAGTATTTGTAATTGCATAGATTATAATGTTTCTCATATTCACTCATGTGATTCCTTAGTTTAGTTCCTTTTGATGTACATCTATAATTATCTACTTTTTACTAACCCAAGTGTTGTGATGTGCTTGTGTATATAGTACAGGAATATACCAAGTGTAAGTGGGTGCAGTTTGTGTATCCATAGGACATGCATATATTTTAACCTAAACAAACTTTTTTCTTCTTTTTCTTGTTTGTCTTGCAGGTTGATCTCCAAGACATGGAGATGATCAAGAAGATAGAGAAGAACTTAGGCCTTGTACAATGCTAGATGCTTAGGGAGATAATTAGCAAAATAAACCGGGTTTTCTGTAGCACCAGTGCGTATTTCTACAGAAGAGACACCTAATTATGCGTCTACCTTGCATAAATAAGCACCGGTGCTTAAGGAAAGCCTGATTTATTTCTTCAAGCACCTCTCTTAAGCACCTTACATTGTATAAGGCCTTAGAACAGGTCTAGTCTAGGCTTTAGTTTAGTTTGTTTTCTTTTTTTCTTTCATTTATTCATTTAATCTAATGTAAATATTTGAGAACTTTGTAGCTTGTATAATTACTAATAAAGCTTATGATTTCAACGGTTGGAAAAAAACGGTAGGCGTAAACGAGGCGGTTGGCCTTTTCCTATTGCCTAGGCGGTGCTTAAGCGGCCTAGGCAGTAATATAGCTTTTTTTTACTATCATGGTGTATCTATGGTTATTATATGTGTATCAATATTAACTTAGGGCATATAATTAAGTTTACTATCAGGGTGTATATGTGGTGTGTATTGATGTTAATTTATATGCATATTGGAATATGGCTCGTTTGGTATATCAATGCAATATGATATGATTTCTTGATTGGGTAGACAATTTCTTGACTTCCATTTATGTCTTTGGCGATGCGTTTGGCCATTGCCTAGCGCCTAAGTGGCTAAGCATCTCCCAAGCACTGTCTTTTCCAACAGAATTCATAATAGACTGTAAGTCTTGTATAATTAATTTGTATTATCCATTTGTAATTTATTTTGAATTATTTATTTATTACAATGCCGTTGGCATAGATGACCACCAGGAGCACCACAGGCGGCGACACGTGGCATAGCTATGATGACGGTAAAGCTTGGAGGCATAGGTTTGCCTTGTGGCGCACGCAGTTGCTAGCACGTGTCCGAACGGCAGTGCCGTAGCTGACGGGAAACGGTGGCTCGAGAAAACCGTCGGCATATGTTTCTATGCCGACAGCCATCTAGGCTTTACCGAGGGCTGTATGCCGACGGTTTTGGGGCCTTTGCCGACGGCCAAAAACCGTCGGCATACACGCCGTTTCCTGTGGTGCAAGCACACTACAAGTAAGTACTCGCTTCGTGGTGACCGTCATTCTATTCCTGCATTGCCCCCTAGGCAGATTTCTCCCAAAATCAGAGAGAGTAATGAAGCAGAGACATTGTTGGCTGGTGATGCACACAAAAATAGTGTTGTCCTGCCATCGTTATCCACTCTCTTTGAAGTGTGAGATTGCTGTGGTCATGGTCACTCTGTGGCAAATTGCCCTGATAAGAAACCCTGGGAGTTTACTCCTGAATTCCTGATTACTTTGGGTCTCATGAATTTGGTCAGGGCTTTTTATCCAGCCTTGAAGTTTGTTCTGAAGCAAAGAGCTAGCCTTTTGAGCCTTTAACAGATCAACCCATATGACGTGATTATGTATAACTATTATCTCCTTTTCAGAATCAGTGATTCAAGAGTTTAACATCCAACTGCTCAAACAAACGAAGTATATTTACATCATATAGACAACTAATAATCACATTATCGAGTTCTGTCTATTACAGCGACTGCACCATCATTGGCATAACACGGGTCACCAGGTGCCATTGAGCATCTCCGGGCCCTGACTAAATTCTGGAGCTGATTTTTGCCCTACACCAAGAATTTTTAACATCCTGAACTAGTAATTAATTTCTGTACAATGACTTCTTCCCACCTCATCCAGCGGGACAAGAATTTACAACCGACCCAACGTGTGTATTCACAGAACCAACCAAAGTAAAGCTATATTCACATTCAGGAGAGCGCTTTGTACCACGGGCCGTGGACCTTCTCCGAGACCGTGGCCACCCTGATGAGCACTTCAGCCGCCTTCACCACACGGTCAGCGAGCTTCCCCGCGCCGATGCGGCGTAGGGCTGCATCCACTAGCTTCTGGCCCTTGGCACCGCTGCCGCCGAGGAGGACGCCACGGAAGGCGCAGTGGACCGCCCGGGAGACCTTCTTGAAGACGACGTCGTCCGCTTGGAGGCTCTTGAGGACCACCCGGGTTATTATCTGCCTCCTGGCCTGAATCTTGGCGTCCGACAAAGAGCCGGCTGAGGCCGACGCGCTCATCATCGCCTCCACGATCTCTTCAGTGCCTGCTTCGGGGGAGTTATCCAGCAGCTTCACCAGAGCGCCGAAGAGTTCTGAGATGACAGTCTCCAGCTCCGGAGGAGTGATCTTAGAATTCTCACTCATCAGGACTTGACGCAGGACGAGCATGCTGCACAAACAGTAGGTTCAGTTAGCACACAATGAAACTTTTCGTCCTGAAGGCTAGGCTAAAATTATTAAAAGTAGTTGGTTGTTTACCCCGTAGAAATTACAATCACTTCTTGAAATTGGCCCTGCACGGCCCTCAATCTCAGAAAGTTAAGGTGGAAGCTCTCAGGAGTTGACTGCAATTGCAAGCCCTCCATACCACTGATAAGCTGCAACAAGCCAACCCTCACAAGCTTGTCAACCTTTTCTCCCTTGCACTCAGGTGAACCTGAACTGCCTGCTGAAGGTACAGAAGCTGGTGGAGCTCCTTGGCCAGCTCGGAGCACTGTAACAAGGGGCTGAGCCTGCCACAAAGGATTAAACTAGTGTCAGGAACCAGATAACAAATAGAATGCCGCTATGCTACTGATGCTATTAAGACTCTGCGTAGTTAGAAACATACATGATTTGCTGCTGGCAGAACTGAAAGGGAGCCCAGATGTTCCCTCCATTCTGCGTCCATGATGCTCTTTGATGCTGAAATCCACTGCAGAGTTACAGGGAGAGAAGCTGACGCATTAGCAGGAGGTCCATAGCGATCGCCGAAAGCCTTCTGCAGGTACTCCACTCCAGCCGAGCCTTTTATCTTCGGTTGCATCAGCTGAACATATGCCTTGCTCACTTCTACTTGCAGTTGCTGTTTATAACAGAAAAATGTTAGAATTCCACTGCATAAAAACAATTGCAGTTAATTGTAGGACAAGTTTAAATTATTAACACCTCAACACACCTTTATTTCTTCCAGAGTGAAACGCAGACCCTTGATGACAGCAATGACAAACGAGCTGACTCCATTATCATTATCTTCAGAACTTGCAGCCAACTCGCTCAATAATTTGTCATGACTTGCCTTCATCTCATCATCCTTTGCAGCAGCAGACAGCTTTCTGACCATAGCCAGAGAGTACTGCAAAATCTGCCCCAGATATTGGGTGTCCTGGGAGCCTGACTCGAGTACCTTTATTTGTACAGGAACAAAATTATGTCAATATTTCATGAATAAGAAAAAAGAAGCAATTCGATGACAAATTTCTATATGCATAACACTGGGATCTTACCTGGGACAAAATTTCGAGGTCAATGTTCTCATAGATTTCCTCCTTCCATCCCTTGGGAGCCAAGTCGTGCAACGAATCCCTCACTTCCTTTACCAGGTTGATCAGTTGGCTGTAGTCAGGTTTGTCTCCTCTCATTGAGTCAGTAACCACATCCCAGAAAGCTTTCTCCATTGTTTCCCTCACTTTGTCTTGGAAATCCTTCTCGATGGTGCGGGCATCATTAGAATTGCCAGCAATCGCACCACCGTCCTCATGAAGCATCTCATTGACCATCTGCTCATTCTCTGTAGGCAGATTCACTGGTGATGTGCTGCTTGATGCTGTTTCAGAACTAACATTAACCTCAGAAGGCGGGAGCTTTCCAGATGAATTAATGCTCAGAGGAGTAGATACGTTTGCAACAGGTGTCGCCAATGGACTTCCATTCACTTTTGCTTCAAAGAACTTTGACCTTGCATCTGAGAGAGCAGAGTCCATCCGCTCAATCCCTGCATCACCACTCAGATGCTGAACCTTCTCCCTTAAGAGTTTGTGATCGTCAGAAACCTGCTTCTGAATGGCCTTCATATCATGGGTGAGGTTGTGTGACCGCCCGTCGGCAGTTAACTTGCATGTTTGCATCATTGACAGCTCAAGCTTGCATGCAGCCCTAACAAGATCACCCTCCAATGATCTTGCATCTTTTACTTTCCACACCACAAATCTGTAAAGGTAGGTGCACCAAGCTTTGTCAAAATTAACCAGCCGAGTTTTGAATTTACTTTGACCGGCAACATCATAAGACTTCTGGCAACTAGATGATTCAGTAGCATCAAGAGATGGCTGCCTTGAGGTTCTTCCCGGTCCCTCGAGTATTGTCTTAACCAGCAGCTCAAACTCCCTGACAAAGTTTGCTGCTGACTCCATGAGTAGCTTCTCTTGCTCACCATCTCCACTTAAAACAGCACTAGGATGAGCCAGGATCATGTAAGCACAGAGTGCCACCCTCAGTGAATATCTAGACAACCTGCTTGTTTCAGAAGTTCTGGCTGGCCTTTTTGCTGCAGCCCTTGTTCTTCCGTCTCTACTCGGAGGTACCTTCCTCTTTGGAGTCACAAGGCGTTTCAGCAGATGGTCAATATTTTCTGCAGATGATGAACTTGCTGACTGACAAAGAGTCACACGCCTCTCGAACCGGTCAAGTAATGCCTTAGTAGCCTCAAGAGCTGTGGGAGATCCCATCAGCATAGCTAATTCCTCAAATGGCATTGACTTCACAGATTTTTCATTAATTCCCAAAGCATCATAAGCTTGAGATAAGGCAAGTGTTGTCTTCCTGGACTTCACAAAACTTCTCCAGCACCTACAGTATACGAGAAGAAAACTTCAATTAACTCGAACGTGCAAATACAACCAAATAGTTTATTCAAATAATTTATTGTATTGTAGTAATACCTTGCAAGCTTTCTTGAAAGAAAATCTGCATGCTTGATGTAGTCGGCATGAGCAGAACTGCATGGACCTCCTCGCTGCTTCAAATATTCAGCTCTCTTCCTCTTGGCCTGTTCAAATAAGATAACAAATCAGATAAGAAGCAGAACATAAGAACTAAAACTGTAATCAGCGTATGTATGACAACACATACCCTCTGAAGTTTGCTTTCAAGATGTTCTTTCAATTTAATCCTCTCTGCTTCTCTCTGGCTGCTTACAGTCATGGCCGCTCGTTGAATATGCATGAGCCGAGCATGAGCCTTCCTCTTCTCAGCTTCCAACAACGCCAGCCGTTTCTTCTCAGCAGCAGCACGCTTTTCCAGGATAGCAGATCGCACCCGCTCTGTATACTTGCTCTCAGATGTCGCCTTCTGCACGAGGGACCTCTCTGTTCTATTCTTTAGTGCAGCCCGCCTCTGCATATCTGCATGCAGAAGGCGTATACGGTTTTCCTCTGCCTGCCGAACCCGAGTCTCGACTCTAGTCTCAAGTTCTTCCTTCTCCTTCTCAATCCGCATTTCCACATCATTTTTGGCTGCTTGTCGGAGTTCATCCAACTTGGCTAACCGGTTCTGTGCCTTTGCCAAGAGGCTTAGCCTTTTCTGCTCAGCTGCCAGAAGCTTGGCTTCAAGGCACTGTCCGTAATCTTCCTCTTGAGATGAGCACGATGGGCTCCGTGGCTTCTTCCTTGCTTTGCAGGATAACCAATCGTAGAATTGCTGAGAGGGGACAATTGAACATGAGTTAATTTGATAATTCATTTCCAACCTTCTTTTAACCAAAAGAACAGTAGTTGTTTCTATAGCCCCTACCAGGATTACATCAACCAACAGACTACAGAAGTTGCAACTAAAATTTCAGCAGTACAAGTGCAAGGTATGTTACTCCTAAGCAAAACCAAATGGTGGATGATGAAAGCAAACTATCCTACCAAAGTACCATAATTTTCCTACCACCGAAACAACCTGAAATCAATGCTAACTTAGCAGTTACAACCTACAATAATTTTACCTTTATTATTTGATTAAAAACTTTCCTTTTCACAGGCAATAATTAGTTACTGGAGTAATATACTCTGATTGTCCCTGTTTACGCTTTCACCGAACTGCAGATAAAATTGAGACCTTTTTCAATAGGGAGAAAACGTTTCAATCCAAACACCGGAAAACCCCAAACTAGAAAAGGGAAAGAAAAAAAACGCGGCAATTCGTGGCACCCTTGAGACCAACTTCAGCTCAAGACTACCAAAGAATGTTACTTCAGCTCAACCAAAGGAATTCTTTCACATACCCGCAACTTTCACAATTACTCGTATTTCACATGCTTATATACTTAGACGTCTAAAGTTACTGTAAAACCTTCCAGGAACAATACCACTTCTGTAGAATAAAAATAGTAATACCACTTCAACAGCAGAAGACGCAACTATCTTTTCACCAGTAACTAAGTAAGGATTGGAACCACCGACGAGACAACACGAGGATAATAGTAGTGCATAGAAAGAAAGCAGTCGTCAACACTTCGAATTCACAGTTCACGCCCCGCGACTTGGCAATCCACCGTGAGGAGGAGGAAGGGGAAAAGCGAAAGATAAATGTAGGAAACTAAAGGTATCCGACAGGGACACCTACCTGCCTACGGTGGTCGGCCTCCTTGAGCTTGGCGTCGATTTCCTCGGCGCTGGCCGGCCCGCCGCCGCCGCTGGTCCTGCCCTCGAGCAGCCTCCTCCTGATCCGCGGCGGCACCCTCGCCGCCGCCCCCTCGTCCACCGGTATCTCCATCGCCACCGGCTCCCTCACCCCCATCACCGCACCGATCAGACTCCCCTCCGTCTCCCTCGCCGATTGAACTCGCCGGCGAATCCCACAAGCAATCTGTTCTTCCTTCTCCCTTGCTTGCGCCACTGCTTTACTCCACTTGTTTCTCGAGTTTAGTTCCTTCCGCGGCGTCCTGGGTGCGCCACGCGTGGCGCTATATAGGTGTAGTACCAGGTACTCCCGGGGGAAGCGGTTTCCGAATCGCACAGCGGATCGGACGTTCGGGCCGAAGCCGAGACGGATAGGGAGATTTTGGTTATTTTCACGGAGTTTTTTTTTTCTGTACATGAAAAGATTTTATTCATCTAGCAACATTTTACAGAGAGGAGTGTGAAGGGACTCACACTGAACAATGGGAGAACATCTCTCTGTGGACATTGACCTGAACATGAAGACACGCACCTAACAGCTAGAGATCTTGGAATGGAGCGTGGGTTGTAGGCCTAAAGACCAAAGTGGCCTTGGAATTCATGACCTGCACGTCAAGAATGAGGCCCTTCTCAGTAAATGGTTATTTAAACTTCTTATCGAGAATGGTGTTTGACAAACCATGTTGCGCAACAAGTATCTAGGCCAAAAGGTGGTATCCCAGGCATATTGGAAACCTGGCGACTCGCACTTTTGGGCTGGCCTAATGGCGGCAAACAAACATCTCTTTTGCTTTGGGCCTTTCGCAATAAAGGACGGGTCGGAGATTCGTTTCTGGGAAGACATTTGGCTAGGCAATGCCAGTCTCAGAGAAACATATCCAGCCTTATATAACTTCGCTCGCTATAAGAATAATACTATTGCGCACGTGCTCGGTTCTTCCCCGCCGAATATTTCGTTCAGGCGGGATTTGATTGGCCCCCGACTAGTGTCATGGCATAATCTTTTATTCCGACTGGATTCGATTAACTTGACACAAGGTCGGGATGTGTTTCGCTGGAACCTTACTACATCATGGTCTTCCACAGTAGACTCTATGTATTGTGCACTCACGCATTCTGAGGTACCAACAAGTAATAATAAGAAAATTTGGAAGTCTAAGATTCCACTAAAAGTGAAAATCTTCATGTGGTATCTTCATAGGGGAGTTGCGTTAACCAAAGACAGCCTCGCACGACGCAACTGGCGAAGGAGTAAGAAGTGTTCTTTTTGTACTCATGACGAGACAATCAAACACCTCTTTTTCCAATGCAAGTTTGCACGTTCTACGTGGTCAATCATCCAAATAGCGTCAAATTTGTATCCGCCCACAAGTGTTGCCAATATTTTTGCTCATTGGTTGGACGGTATTACAAATAGGTTCAAAATGCTAAAAAGGGTGGGAGCGTATGCCTTAATTTGGTCGCTTTGGCTGTATAGAAATGATTTGGTTTTTAATGACAAAAATGCTTCTCCTCTACAGGTTGTTTCGGTGTACGCACTCGCTACGTACGTGGTTTATGCTACAACGACCGGAGTACCAACCGATGTTCATGGCGGTGTGTACGCGATTGGAGCAGGTGGCTACGGAGGTTTTTTCCCAACATGGGTGGCAGCATAACCTACGAATCGATCCACCATCTTCTTCGACATCGGCATAGTGTCGGTCTAAAGGACTCTACTATTGCCGATTTGTCAATTTTATTTCCTAATTTTTTGTCAGACTTCTGGATTTGATTGTGTGCATCTTAGTTATGCAGAGATCGGGTGTTACTCATAATGCTTTGTATTCGCTTGATGCTACATTTTGAGATAATAAAGTCGCCCTTTATCGAAAACAACTAGAGATCTAGACTGAATTTTAAGAGCTAACTGAGCCTGATGATGAACATTGAAGCACCTGATAACATGAGCTATTCTAGTTGGATGGAAAACTGCAGTCTGTTGAATAGCTGCAAGAAGTGGTCTGATGACCCAATGACCTGCAGTGTCGAAGATGGATGTAATTGTCACCTCCGAAGCCAATATCACGGAATCTATGAAAAAAGTTGGTTCCTTGTCGGGCAATGACCCCGAGTACCCCAAAGACGGTGAAACAACGCTTCAAAACATCGGGGCGGCCAACGCCCCTTAGTCCGGCTCCTCCGGCCGGCTCGCCACCCAGCCGCTCCAGATGGCTCCCCGGCCGGCTCGCCACCCGGCTGCTCCGACCTGCTTCCCGTCCGGCTGCTACAGCCAGCCTGCTGCGCGGAGTCAACTGCAGCCCCGACCCGACAATGACAAGACAACCATACCACTGACAAGACAGGCATACCGCAGATGAGACGGTTGTACATAGACACTGCTGAGCAATAGTGACGCACTGTAGTAGGCGTAACGCATCACCTCGCATGACATCCCCAATAGTGTAGTTGGTGGGTGGGCCACCACCCCATGCCCACTCCACACTATAAAAGGGAGCCCCATCCATCCATCCACACATGAGCACTCACGAGAGCACCACACTCTCACGGCCACACACGGCCAAGCTCACACACTACACTAGCTAGCTAGCTCTCTGCTACTGCTTCATAATACGAGGCCAGATGCCCATGGCACTAACCTCGGATATAGCTCCAGGAGCAACTTTGTATCAGATATATCACATATATTCAGACATGCAGAAGTTGGGGTGTTATCTCTTGGAGAGCCCCAAACCTGGGTAAACCCCCGCGTGCTACTCGCATACCCGTCCTGGATGATGAGATGAAAGTAAGGTTTGAATCATTTGGGCAACAGAGTGATTATTTGCAGCAATGGCCTCAGTTTTGGGGAACCAAGGAGACGAGAACCAACCAACTTTTGAGAACGAACAAAGAAAAAACATGTGCATTTCTTCCTCTAAGTTGCCACATCTAGAACACTCTTCATCAATATATCTGGAAATTTTACTTGCTCGCTTACTAGTGGGTAGTGCTCGATGAAGAAGTCTCCAATCCAAAGCTTGAACCCTTGGCACTATGCGTTTTTCTTGCCATACCTGATTAAGAAGATTAACAATCTGTGAAGGCACAACTTTTGGTCTCTGGTTTGCAGGCATCACAAAATTAGTAAAACAGTGTTTGTAGGCACTTTTCGAAGAGCATTCACCTGTAGGTGTTAGTTTCCAAACAAGAACTTCCTACCTCAGAGCATTAACAATAGGGGTTTGCAAAATAGCATGAGCCATTTGTGGCGTGAACAAAGAATTTACCAGTTCAACATTCCATGTTTTCTGGTTGGAGATCCAAGGTCCTTAACAACAGTTGGGTAAGCAAAAGGACAGTGTTGGATAATCAAATTATCATAAATATTTTTCCATTGAGAGAACTAAGGGGAACTCCAAATGGAGTTGTTGCCATTGACTATTTGGTAAAAAGAGGCTAAAACTAAAAGAGGTCTTACCTTAAGAATCGCCGTCCAGAATATTGATTTTGGTATATTTTGTTTTTCCCTCCAAATGGATGTGTCGCTGTGGTATTTTGACTTGAGAATGAGGGCAAGATGATTGTGGGTTTCTTTTGCTAACCTCCAGGCTGCTGAAAGAATTAGACCTTGATTAAGTAGGCTGCAAGTTTCTGATACCTAGGCCACCAATCTTTTTTTCAGTGCAAATGTCAGCCCAAGATCTAAGACAAAGGCTCTTTGTAGTTTGTTCTTCTTTGACTCATGTCCACCAAAAGTTCCTTATAATAGCTGTGAGCTTAGTTAGATTTTTTTAACAAAGTATATTGGACATATAGAGACAGGTATAGACGAAAAGACAGATTTAGTACGTGTTAGCCTAGCAGCATGTGAAAGCCTCTTGGCTTTATAAGCACTCAACTTATATTTAAATTTGTCATAAAAAATGTAGGATGCCGATCTTTATTTCGCAGGAAGGATGAGAGGATGTCCCAGATGAATGGTATTACTGTCAATAACTGGGACTAGGAAGATGCGCTTGATATCTTGCTTAACCTACAAACTAACCTTTTTACTAAACATCATACCGGATTTGGACCAGTTCGAAAGTTGTCCTGAATTATGGCAGTATTGATTTGAAATGTAGGGTATGTAAATTGCTTACTGCATGGTAGCTTTTCCACATACAGGCAGATCATCTGCAAACATCAAAGAATGTATAGGAGGACAGTTTGGTCCAAGGGAGATACCTAAAAGTGATTGTCCTGAAGTGCATCCTGTAGCGCCAAAGAGAGTTCATTCACTGCAAAGACAAAAAGAGACGGGGACAGGGGTAGCCTTGTCTAATGTCTCCGCTACTTTTAAAACGAGCAAAAAACTGGCCATTAATGATAACCGAGAAAGTGAGTGAAGATATGCAAGCATGCACAAGATTTATAAAATGGGCATGAAGACCTTTACATGCAAGAGCTCAAGCTATGAAATTCCACTCAATTCTGTCAAAAGCTTCAGCTAAATCAATTTTGAGCATGAAATCAAGCCATCCCAAGAAGAAAGACAGAACGAGTGAGCAATTTACTGGGCTACAATGATATTCTTTGTAATGAGTCATCCCTCTATGAAGGCTCATTGTGAAGGATGAATATACTCAGGCAAGTGTTCTTTCAATCTATTAGCCAATGACTTAGGAATTATTTTATAAATGACATTATGGAGGCTAATTGGTCTAAAGTCTGACGGAAAATGGCAAACCAACTTTTTGGAATAAGTACAATGTTTGTATCATTGAGGTGAGGCAGAAGGATACCTGTGATGTATAAGTTTCTTACTATTCTGGACACATCATCTCCAATCCAGCTCCAAGCCAAGGTGTCGAAGGCAACATTGAATCCATTAGGTCCTGGAGATGCATGTTTCTTAAGGCATCTCCAATGCAAAAACGGTGCTAAGAGTATCGATGTATATTTGGAGCTGTAAAAGTGTTCATTTTATATCATAAAAAAATGCTTTTTACATCATCAAAAAACACCCGACTGCAGCAGATGATATATAACTGGTGATGTAAAAGACAAGTGCTCCAATGGATGATATAAATACATCTAAATCAGCCATTACATCATTTCAAACATAGCAAGTTCAATTGAAGCAAACATAGTTCTTAAAACATAAATTAAACATAGTTTAAACTAATATATCCATCAAGCTACTATTACTACTACTCCAAGCCTACTTCAACTACATCATCATCTTTGGGGTCCTTGTTGGGGTAGTCGCACTCGTTGTCCTCCTCCTCCGAGTCATCCCAGCCCGACGAGTCAGATTCGATGGGGATCACCGTCGAGGGGTCGGCTGATATGTATCCAATGTATCTATAATTTTTGATTGTTTCATGCTATTATATTATCAATCTTGGATACTTTATATGACTCTTTGTGCTATTTTATATTATTTTTCGGGACTAACCGGTTAACCCAGTGCCTAGTGCAGTTGTTGTTTTCTGCTTGTTTTGGTTTTCCAGAAAAGCAGTACCAAATGGAGTCCAAATGCTACAAAGCTTTTTGACGATTTTTTTTGGACAAGAGAGACCCTAGAAGCTTCGGTGGAGAGAATAGACGACAATCGAGGAGACGACAAGGCAACAGGGCACGTCCTGTTACCTTGTGGGCCCCACGAGGCTCCATTTGACCTAATTCCACCTCAATAAATTCTCTAATATTGGGAAACCAATAGGGAGCCACCTGAAACCCCTTTTACGCCTTCGCAAGTTTCTGTTCCTCCGTGATCCCATCTGGAGGCCTTTTCCGGTACTCTGCCGGAGGGGAAATCGACCACGGAGGGCTTCTACATCATCCTTGTTGCCTTCTGATGGGTCCATAGCTAGTATTTAGATGGCTTCTTCTCTCTCTTTGATCTTGAATACAATGTTCTCCTCGATGTTCTTGGAGTTCTATTCGATGCAATCTTCTTTTGTGGTGTTTTTTGGGATCCGATGAATTGTGGGTCTATGATCTAAATATTCATGAGAAGTAATTGAGCCTTTTCTACTTTATTATGCATGATTGTTATAGCTTTGTATTTCTCTCCAATCTATGTGTTTGGTTTGGCGAACTAGACTAATTTATCTTCACTGAGAGAGGTGCCTTGTGATGGGTTCAATCATGTGGTGCTCTATATCCCAGTGATAGAAGGGGACAAGACATGTATTTGTATTGTTGCCATTTAAGGGTAAAATGACGGGGTTTATTCATATTGATTGGGTTTACTTTGTCTACATCATGTCATCTTGCTTAAGGCGTTACTCCGTTTTTCATGAACTTAATACCATAGATGCATGTTGCATAGCGGTCAATCGGTGGAGCAATAGTAGTAGATGCAGGCAGGAGTCGGTCTAGTTTTCTCGGACATGATGCCTATATACATGATCATTTCCTTGGATATTGTCATAACTATGTGCTTTTCTATCAACTGCCCAACAGTAATTTGTTCGCCCACTGTATGCTATGTGTTCAAGAGAGAAGCCTCTAGTGAAAACTATGCCCCCCGGGTCTACCTTAATCATATTATAAAAACCAAATTCCTTTGCTGTAATTTTTTTTCTTTTATTTTGTTTTGCAATTTATCCATCTACCTATACAAGATTTGATCCTTGCAAGCAACGAGTTCAAGGGGATTGACAACCCTCTTACCCGCGTAGTATTTGCTTTCGTGTGTGCAGGTGTTGTTCACGAGGCTTTGCGTGATTCTCCTATTGGTTTGATAAACCTTGGTTCCCACAGAGGGAAATACTTATCTCTACTGTACTGCATCTCCCCTCCTCTTCGGGGAAAATCCCAACGCAGTTCACACGTATCACGAAGAATTTCTGGCACCATTGTCGGGGAGACACCATCAAAACCTATCAGGTACCTATTCACAAACTATCATCTACTTGTTGTACTTCTTATTTGCCTTTGCTTCTCATTTTCATCTCCCCCACTTCTCATAAAAATACTAAAACACAAAAATATTTGCTTTGCTTTGCTCATTTGCTTTGCTTGAAGTTGCTATCACGTCTGAGTTTGAGAAAGTTATTGTTGAAAGTGCTAGTGAAGATAGTACTAGCGAATCTCTTGAGGAAAAACTTAATTTTTTTGATCTTGATCATGATCCTCCAGAAAACAAAGCCCCCGCGAATTTCAAAACTAAAATATATTCAAGAATCTAAGTTGCGGAACATTATTGGGAAGAACATCATTCAAGAATTCTTTAATTGCACGGGAGTCATACCAATAAGTAAAGGATCTATTCTAGACAAAACAAATTGCTATGTGGATGCTATTGCTATGCATGTGGTTAAGTTAGTAATATTTTTTTGCATATTCATCCGGATTTACAAAATATATTCTATAAATTTCCCAACATCCATGATCCTAAAATTAAAAAGATTGCCACTATTATCCTTATGCATGAATTTGACTATGCAATTCGGGAAGCTAGGGACATCTTTGCATTTTATAAGATAGATTTTGAGCATCCTCCTATAGAACAAATTCTCCATGATAAAGACATTATATGTAGGTTGGAATCTAAATTAGGAGAAGAGTTCCTTATGCTAAAATTATTAAAACTTTGTACCACTAATATGTCCTCGTCATATCTATAATTTTTTATTGTTCCATGCCAATATTCTACAACTTTCATATACTTTTGACAACATTTCATACTATTTTTGGGACTAACATATTGATCCAGTGCCCAGTGCCAGCTCATGTTTGTTGCATGTTTTTTGTTTCGTAGAAAATCAAAGTCCAAACATGATAAAATTTTACGAGGAGAATTATTTTGTAATACATGTGATTTTTGGGAAGCGGAATCAACGCGAGATGATGCCCATGGGGCCCATAAGCTCAAGGGGCGTGTCCCCTACCCAGGGCGTGCCTGGCAAGCTTGTGGACACCTCGTAGGTCAGTTGGAGGTGTCCTTCCGCCGCAAGGAAGCTTATATCCGGATAAAAATCATGTCAAAATTTCAGCCCAATCGGAGTTACGGATCTCTGAATATTTAAGAAACAGTGAAAGGTCGGAACACGGGGTCGCGAAACAGAAGAGAAACACACACACAGAGAGAGAGAGAGAGATCCAATCCCGGAGGGGCTCCCGCTCTCCGCCGCCATGGAGGCCAAGGACTAGAGGGGAAACCCTCCTCCCGTCTAGGGGGAGGTCAAGGAAGAAGAAGGAGGAGGGGGATCTCTTCCCCTCTCTCCTGGTGGCACGGGAGTGCCGCTAGGTCAAGGATCATGACAACGATCTATATCAACAACCTCGCTACCATCAACACCAACTTTATCCCCCTCTATGAAGTAGCGTAACACCTCTTCTCCCCGCTGTAATCTCTACTTAAACATGGTTCTCAACACTATATATTATTATCCAATGATATGTGGTTATCCTGATGTTTGAGTAGATCCATTTTGGCCTATGGGTTGATTGATGATCGTGATTGGTTTGAGTTGCATGATTTATTTTGGTGTTGTCCTATGGTGCCCTTCGTGTCACGCAAGTGTGAGGGATTCCTGATGTATGGTGTTGTAGTATGTTCATGATTCGCTTATAGTGGGTTGCGTGAGTGACTGAAACACAAACCCAAGTAAGTGGGTTGTTGCGTATGGGAGTAAAGAGGACTTGATACTTAATGCTATGGTTGAGTTTTACCTTAATGATCTTTAGTAGTTGCAGATGCTTGCTAGAGTTCCAATCGTAAGTGCATATGATCCAAGTAGAGAAAGTATGTTAGCTCATGGATCCCCCTCATATAAAATTGCAATAATGATTACCGGTCTAGTTATTGATTGCCTAGGGACAAATAATATTCTCATGTTACAAAAAACTCTCTACTAAACACCTAACTTTATTATCTTTCAATTTACTCGTAGTTTTATTCTCGCTAAGTACATCTAGTTTTATCCTTGCAAACCTATCCTCTCACCTACAAAATAGTTCCATACTTGTTCTAGGTAAAGCGAACGTTAAGTGCGTGTAGAGTTGTATCAGTGGTCGATAGATCTTGAGAGAATATAAATTCTACCTTTAGCTCCTCATTGGGTTTGACACTCTTACTTATCAAGAAAGGCTACAATTGATCCCCTATACTTGTGGGTTATCAAGACCTTTTTTTGGCGCCATTGCCGGGGAGCAATAGCGTGGGGTGAATATTCTCGTGTGTGCTTGTTTGCTTTATCACTAAGTAGATTTTATTTATGTTCTAAGTTGTTCTCTATCTTTAGTTATGGATATGGAACACAAAATACCAAAAAAATAGTTGTACTTTCTACTCATGGAGATGGGGAACCTCCTAAAATCCTCGATGCTCATTATGTAAAAAATATTAAACTCTACTTTGATAATCCTGAGAAAACCCCAGTCAACTTGATAATGGGAGACACGTTGGATCAACGTGAATACTTTAGGGATTATCGCTTGACTCAAAAAGGGGAATGTCAGTGTCAAAATCGGCGGATCTCGGGTAGGGGGTCCCGAACTGTGCGTCTAAGGCTAATGGTAACAGGAGGTGGGGGACACAATGTTTACCCAGGTTCGGGCCCTCTCTATGGAGGTAATACCCTACTTCCTGCTTGATTGATCTTGATGAATATGAGTATTACAAGAGTTGATCTACCACGAGATCGTAATGGCTAAACCCTAGAAGCCTAGCCTATGAGATTATGATTGTTGTCCTACGGACTAAACCCTCTGGTTTATATAGACATCGGAGGGGGCTAGGGTTACATAAAGTCGATTATAGAGAAAGGAATATACATATCCGAATCACCAAGCTTGCCTTCCACGCAAAGGAGAGTCCCATCCGGATACGGGAAGAAGTCTTCTATCTTGTATCTTCATAGCCCAACAGTCTGGCCCAAGTATATAGTCCGGCTGTCCGAGGACCCCTTAGTCTAGGACTCCCTCAGTAGCCCCTGAACCAGGCTTCAATGACGATGAGTCTGGCGCGTAGATTGTCTTCGGCATTGCAAGGCGGGTTCCTTCTCCGAATACTTCAAAGTAGATTTCGAACACAAGAATCATGTCCGGCTCTACAGAACAAGTTCCACACACAACCGTAGAGAGTATAATATTTTCACGAGTCCAATCCGCTGACAACTTTTTGTAGCGTGACATCATGTCACTACCAGGTCATTATTCGAACCGTTTTTTATCCTGCCGCTCCGTATTTCAAGGTGCAGTTTTCTTGGCATGTCTTGTCAAAGCAGAGATCGTGTCCCTTTATCACGGGATTCTCATCAATACGGGCATGGGTAACCCAACCGTGCCATCTGCACGACCCTTGGGGAATAGGAGAGTTTTAAGGCGAGTGTGGAGGCGCATGACTTCTACTGCTTTTATAAAGGGATAAGGATTCATCCTTGTTCACCCACGCCTTCTCCTTCCTCTGCCCATCCATTCTCGAGCTCCAGCGCCCAAGCTCTTGCCTTCTCCACCCAAAAAAGCACTCCAATCATGTCCGGATCTGGAGCAGGAGGCGTGTGGATGGCCTCCTCCGTTAAGAAGAAGGACATCAAGGATTCAGGAGGCTGGGTACCTAGCCAAGGAAATCGCTCATCGACTTTCGGCCAAGGGACAGATCGTCCCCACCCCGGAGCCCCAGGAGAGGGTGGTGTTTCTCACACACTTCGTCCGCAGGCTAGGATTCCCCCTCCACCCGTTCGTCCGTGGACTGATGTTTTACTACGGGCTAGACTTCCATGATTTGGCCCCCAACTCTATCCTCAACATCTTGTTATTTATTGTCGTGTGCGAGGCCTTCCTCCGCATCCCACCTCACTTCGGCCTATGGTTGAAGACCTTCAATGTGAAGCCAAAGGTGGTGAGCGGCCAACAAGAAGAGTGTAGAGGTGCCATGGTGGGCAAGCTGCCCAATGTCACCTGGCCCGAAGGCTCCTTTGTGGAGACTGTAAAAGGGTGGCAGTCGGGGTGGTTCTACATCACCGAGCTGCGCGACACCAATTGGGCGGCGGCCCCTGCATTCCGATCCAGAGTCCCAATGCGGCTCACGTCCTAGCAAGAGAAAGGCCTGGCCTAGGGCTCTTCGGATGAGTTGGTAGCACTCCAGACGTGCATCTAGAGCATGATAAACAAGAAAGTCAAGTTCGTCAACGTGATCCAGGTTATGCTCGTCCGCCGGATTCTTTCGTCTCAAAGCTGGACTTGCTATCTGTGGGAGTTTGATCCGGCCAAGCACCAGACCCTACTAGAGCTCTTCGGCATGATGCACGAAGAAATCTGGAAGGTGCTCTTTAAGGCCAACAAGGCGCCACCGGCCACGGACGAGGATCGTGGGCACGACCTAACTCACCTTGCTAATCTGGTAAGTTCTCTCATGTTTTCAAGGTGTACCCTTTACTTGCATATTAGAGGAAGGCATCTAAGTCTCCCTATCAATTATTTCAGGACTGGACAGAGATAGCGGAGCGGATTAACTGTCCGGCTCCGCTGCCCGAAGGCCCAGAAACTCCGCTCCTGACGAAGATGCTGTTTTTGGCGCCTTATGAGGTGCCGTAGAAGAAGGCCAAGGGGACCAGAGGTGGTCTTTGCCGCAAGGGCACTTCGGACGCGATGTCTGAAGAAGCTGAGGCGCACTCCTCCGCTGAAGACGACGAGGAAGAGGAGGAAGAAGAAGAAATCCACTCCCCCTGCAGGGGGAAGAAGAGGACGGCCTCCACGCATCTAGAGGCCGAGACGTCCAAGAAAGGGAAGACTTCCTTTCCAGACAGCTCCACAGCGGCCACCGATAGCAGCTGGGAGTGGAAGCCCAGGGAGAAGCCCCTGGCCGAATCGTAAGTGTCCGGACACGTGTTTGTATCCGGATTCTTTACTTCATTGTTTTAATGTGCTTAAATTATGCATTTGCAGTCCGGCTCGGTCCCACCTCAAGCGGTCCTTATCTTCAGAGGATTCGCTGGACCCAGCGGCGATGGACAGTGGGACCCTTCCGTCGGCCACCTCTCCCTGTGACCTGGATGGCGCTGAAGTGTCATCCCGAAGGATCCCCGGCCCAGGAGAGAATCCGGAGGCCATCCGGGAGGCGCCGGAGGGTGAAGCTTCGGCTGCCAGACACATGGGAGAGCAGAGCCCCATGGATACGGACGATGCGGGCCGTATTCAATTCAGCCCTCTTCCGAATATAATTCCGGAGACCCCTATGGCTCCGGAATCAGGCGAGCAGCCCCCTTTGAAGGAAAGGGGTGTGCCTATGCCACTGGTGACCTCTGTCCAACCAGAGGCGCCGTACACTTTGCTCGAAGCGCTTCGAGGTGCTTCCATTGTTGAAGAACACCGTACCCTTATGGTACGGTGATTGAGAGGATCCAATCCGCAAAAAGCGGACTGACCGAAGCCTGCACTAGCCTTCTAACAAGCTTTGAGGTAAGTAATATAATTGTAAAAAGAATGTCACAATAGACAGTATCCCCTGATACTCTGTTCGGTGTTCGGAAAGAAAAGCCGAACAAACGATCAAATAATTTTCGCAGGAGTCTAATCTGATATGTCTATGTGAATAAGCAAGCGTCGCTGCTGACTGCGACCGCTCACACTGCGGAAGTCTTCGGACTGAAGCAGAATCTGGAGCGGGTCAAGGAAGAGCTCGGCCGCGTGAAGAAGCAGTTGGAGGAAAGCAAAGGTATTTATTTAACCTTGTCTAAATTCAGGTGTAATGAAAGATTTGTTCTGACTGAAGTGTCATAATATTTGTTAGGGCCGACGACCGAGGTAGAGGCTCTGAATAGGTCGCTGGCCGAGGCCGAGGACAGGGCGGCTAAGGAAAAGGCCGCCCGTGAAAATCATGAGGCTCGGGTCAGTGAGGTCCAGCAAGAGCTCTAGGACACCGTCAAGAAGTATGAGTCCTTGGAGCGCGATTTTAAGGATCGAGAGTCCACACTTGCCAAGGCCTGCCAGAGCGCACAAGATGCCCGAGCCGAAGCCCAGAGCGCCCTCCAGCAAATCCAGGCGGCCAAGAAAATTGCGCCAGGTAAGGCTTTTATAATGCAGAGCAAATATGTGAAGGAAAGGTTCCTCTTACTAACCCGGGTTTGGAGTTCTCCAGGGGTGTCTGCGGATCTGCCGCGCAGCATGTCAGATGCTGCAGAATTGTATCGAGCCGAAGAGGGGAGCTCTACGGAGAAGTTGTTCTGGTCTCAATACCTTGGACCAGAGCATCCAGTGCCCTTTAGGGATCAGTTGAAACAGCTGGTTGAACTGCATAGGGCGGCCGAACTAGCCATGAAGGATTTGATAATCCGGCTATGGCCTGCCGAAGCAATGCTCAGCAGCTACTTCGGACTTGTGAAGCGGCTTGTCAGCGCCTGCCCTCGGCTTGAAGCCATTAAGCGGTCGGTCTGTATCGAAGGCGCGTGGATGGCCTTTGCCCGTGCTAAGATGCATTGGGCGAAGATGGATGATGTCTACTACACAACCTTCTTCTTGTAGACGTTGTTGGGCCTCCAAGTGCAAAGGTTTGTAGGACAGTAGCAAATTTCCCTCAAGTGGATGACCTAAGGTTTATCAATCCGTGGGAGGCGTAGGATGAAGATGCTCTCTCTCAAACAACCCTGCAACCAAATAACAAAGAGTCTCTTCTTGTGTCCCCAACACACCCAATACAATGGTAAATTGTATAGGTGCACTAGTTCAGCGAAGAGATGGTGATACAAGTGCAATATGGATGGTATATAAAGGTTTTTGTAATCTGAAAATATAAAAACAGCAAGGTAACTAATGATAAAAGTGAGCACAAACGGTATTGCAATGCTAGGAAACAAGGCATAGGGTTCATACTTTCACTAGTGCAAGTTCTCTCAACAATAATAACATAACTGGATCATATAAATATCCCTCAACATGCAATAAAGAGTCACGCCAAAGCCACTAATAGCGGAGAACAAACGAAGAGATTATGGTAGGGTATGAAACCACCTCAAAGTTATTCTTTCGGATCGATCTATTCAAGAGTTTGTACTAGAATAACACCTTAAGACACAAATCAACCAAAACCCTAATGTCACCTAGATACTCCATTGTCACCTCAAGTATCTGTGGGCATGATTATACGATATGCATCACACAATCTCAGATTCATCTATTCAACCAACACAAAGTACTTCAAAGAGTGCCCCAAAGTTTCTACCGGAGAGTCAAGATGAAAACGTGTGCCAACCCCTATGCATAGGTTCATGGGCGGAACCCGCAAGTTGATCACCAAAACATACATCAAGTGGATCACGTGATACCCCATTGTCACCACAGATAAGCACGGCAAGACATACATTAAGTGTTCTCAAATCCTTAAAGACTCAATCCGATAAGATAATTTCAAGAGGAAAACTCAATTCATCACAAGAGAGTAGAGGGGGAGAAACATCATAAGATCCAACTATAATAGCAAAGCTTGCGATACATCAAGATCGTGCCATAGAGAGAACACGAGAGAGAGAGAGAGATCAAACACATAGCTACTGGTACATACCCTCAGCCCCGAGCGTGAACTACTCCCTCCTCGTCATGGAGAGCGCTGGGATGATGAAGATGGCCACCGGTGAGGGATCCCACCTCCGGCAGGGTGCCGGAATGGGCTCCCAAGAGGTTTTTGGTGGCTATAGAGGCTTGCGGCGGCGTAACTCCCGATCTATCTTCGTATTCGATGGTTTTAGGGTATAAGGGAATATATAGGCGAAAGAAGTCGGTCGGGGGAGCCTCGAGGGGCCCACGAGACAGGGGGCGCACCCTCCTATCTCCTAGCCTCCTCGAAGCTTCCCTGGCTTGTACTCCAAGTCTCCCGGATCATGTTTGCTCCAAAAATCACGATCCCGAAGGTTACATTCCGTTTGGACTCCGTTTGATATTCCTTTTCTTCGAAATACTGAAACAGGCAATAAAACAACAATATGGGTTGGGCCTCCGGTTAATACGTTAGTCCCAAAAATAATATAAAAGTTTATAATAAAGCCCATAAACATTCAAAACGGATAATAAAATAGCATGAATGCTTCATAAATTATAGATATGTTGGAGACGTATCAGCATCCCCAAGCTTAATTCCTGCTCGTCCTCGAGTAGGTAAATGATAAAAAAAGAATTTATGAAGTGTGAATGCTAGGAGGTGCACAAGTTTGATCAATGATAATTTCAATCACCTTTTCTAGCATGATTATATGTCATAACAGTAGTTCATCTCGTAAAACTTCTCACAATCAAGTAACAAGCAATTCACATGTTAAAGCATAGACCATAAACTTTCTTGAAAACTAGCAAACTTCATTCTTAGTCATCAAACAATTGCAATTCATCTTATTTTCATGAAGGGTCTATGTCAGAGCTTTGATTTAGCAAACTCCACATACTCAACTATCATATAGTCTTCTACAATTGCTAACACTCATGCAATACTAATGGTTATGGAGTTTTAATTGGACACTGAGAAAGATAGGGGCTTATAGTGTTACCTCCCAACATATTCACCTTTGGGTGATGTCAACAATAATAGTTCATGCTAACTTACATACAATTGGATATATATATATATATATATATATATATATATATATATATATATATATATATATATATATATATATATATATATATCAGGATCTTTCCAACATGAGGTGCTTGCCAAAGGATAAAATGAAAAAGGGAAAGGTGAAGATCACCTTGACTCTTGCATAAAGTAAAAGATAGGACCTTCGCAGAGGGAAGCAGAGGTTGCCATGCGCTTTTATGGTTGGATGCACAAAATCTTAATGCAAAAGAACGTCACTTTATATTGCCACTTGTATATGGACCTTTATTATGCAGTCCATCACTTTTATTGCTTCCATAACAAGATCGTATAAAGCTTATTTTCTTCACACTAATAGATCATACATATTTAGAGAGCAAATTTTATTGCTTGCACCAATGACAACTTACTTGAAGGATCTTACTCAATCCATAGGTAGGTATGGTGGACTCCCATGGCAAAACTGGGTTTAAGGATATTTGGAAGCACAAGTAGTATCTCTACTTGGTGCAAGGAATTTGGCTAGCATGAGGGGGAAAGGCAAGCTCAACATGTTTGAATGATCCATGACAATATACTTTAACTGAGATGTGAGGAAACATAACCCATTACATTGTCTTCCTTGTCCAACATCAACTCTTTAGCATGTCATACTTAATGAGTGCTCACAATTATAAAAGATGTCTAGGATAGTATATTTATATGTGGAATCTCTCTTCCTTCAATATTCTTTCATGAATTGTTCAAATGACCAATACAATGCTTGCTAACCTTCAATAAATTTACAGCCTCTACTTCTTAGATGTGAAGTCATTACTCCCAACCGGGTAAGCATATGAAACATATATAATTTCAGATTTATGACAATCAACTCATTCAACCATTTACTCATAGGATATAAGTGAAGCACGCGAGTAAATGACAAACTACTCCAACAAGATACAAGTGAAGATCAATGAGTAGCTAAATAATTATGTAACTATGTGAAGACTCTCTCTCATTAAAGAATTTCATATCTTGGTATTGTATTCAAACAGCAAGCAAAACAAAATAAAATGACATTGCAAGGATAGCACAACTCATGTGAAGAAGCAAAAACTTAGGTTCAACCGATACTAACCGATAGTTGTTGAAGAAGAAAGTTGGGATGCCTAGCTGGGCATTCTTGAAATATTATCTTGGGGTGCCTTGGGAATCCCCAAGGTAGAGCTTTTGTGTCTCCTTAATTTCTCTCATATCATGGTTTCTCTTTTTTATCAAAAGCTTCATCCACACCAAACTCAACAAGAACTCGTGAGATATGTTAGTATAAACCAATGCAAAACCTTATCATTTTATACTGTAACTAATCACTAAAATTATTATTCAGCATTGCATACTAAATGCCTCTGCATATTCAACACTCCTATCCTCAAATATAATCATTAAACAAGCAAACATATGCAAACAATGCAAACATAACAGCAATCTGCCAAAACAGTATAGTCTGTAAAGAATGCAAGAGTATCAATACTTCCCTAACTCCAAAAATTATGAGAAAAATACTACGCTGTAGAAGATTTATCATATCTCAATATGCAAAAAGTTTCAACATTATACCATTCTCTGAATTTTCTAGGGAATTTTTGCAACAGCGGTAAACTTTCTGTTTTCAAACAGCAACATGTATACTAGCAAAATAAGCATGGTAAAGGCTATCCTTGACATTTTTATTGAAACTATAGATGCAAAACATTATCCTAAATAACATCAAGCAAATACTAACAAAAGAAAATGACGCTCCAAGCAAAACACATATCATGTGGTGAATAAAAATATAGCTCCAAGTAAAGTTACCGATGGACGAAGACGAAAGAGGGGATGCCATCCGGGGCATCCCCAAGCTTGGGCTCTTGGTTGTCCTTGAATATTACTTTGGGGTGCCTTGGGAATCCCCAAGCTTAGGCTCTTACCACTCCTTATTCCATAGTCCATTGAATCTCTACCCAAAACTTGAAAACTTCACAACACAAAACTCAATAGAAAACTCATAAGCTCCATTAGTATAAGAAAATAAATCACCAGTTAGGTACTGTAATGAACTCATTATAAATTCATATTGGTGTAATATCTACTGTACTCCAACTTATCTATGGTTCATACCCTCCGATACTACTCATAGATTCATTAAAATAAGCAAACAACACATAGAAAACAGAATCTGTCAAAAACAGAACAGTCTGTAGTAATCTGTGTCAAACGTATACTTCTTGAACTACAAAAATTCTACCAAATTAGCAAGTCCTAATAAATTTGTGTACCAATCCATAGAAAAAAGAATCAGATCAGAATCACGTTTCTGTGAATTACCAAAACTAATTTATTGGGTGCAAAAGTTTCTGATTTTCAGCAGGATCAACACAACTATCACCGTAAGCTATCCTAAAGGTCTTACTTGGCACTTTATTGAAACAAAACCTATAAAACATGATTACTGCAGTAGCATAATCATGTGTACACACAAAAACAGTAATAGTAAATATTGGGTTGTCTCCCAACAAGCGCTTTTCTGTAATGCCTTTCTAGCTAGGCATGATGATGACAATGATGCTCACATAAAAGATAAGAATTGAAACATAACGGGAGCATCATGAAGCATATGACTAGCACATTTAAGTATAACCCACTTCCTATGCATAGGGATTTTGTGAGCAAACAACTTATGGGAACAATAATCAACTAGCATAGGAAGGTAAAACAAGCATAGCTTTAAGATTTTAAGCACATAGAGAGGAAACTTGATATTATTGCAATTCCTACAAGCATAAATTCCTCACTCATAATAATGTTCAGTAGCATCATGAATGAATTCAACAATATAACCAGCACCTAAAGCATTCTTTTCATGATCTACAAGCATAGAAAATTTACTACTCTCCACATAAGCAAATTTCTTCTCATGAATAGTAGTGGGAGCAAACTCAACAAAATAATTATCATGTGAGGCATAATCCAATTGAAAACTAAAATCATGATGACAAGTTTCATGGTTATCATTATTCTTAATATCATACAAGTCATCACAATAATCATCATAGATAGCAACTTTGTTCTCATAATCAATTGGAACCTCTTCCGAAATAGTGGAATCATCACTAAATGAAGTTGACACTCTTCCAAATCCACTTTCTTGTTCATCACAATAAGATTCAACATCCTCCAAAATAGTGGGATCATTACTTCCTAAAGTTGACACTCTTCCAAACCCACTTTCATCAATATAACCATCATAAATAGGAGGCATGCTTTCATCATAATAAATATTCTCATCAAAACTTGGGGGACTAAACATATCATCTTATTTTTGGAACAAACGCAATCCAGGAGACTTGGAGTAGACGTTAGGGAAGCAACGAGGTGGCCACGAGGGTCCAGGGTGCGCCTGATACGTCTCCAACAAATCTATAATTTTTTACTGTTCCATGCTATTATATTACCCGTTTTGGATGTTTATGAGCCTTATTTTACACATTTATATCATTTTTGGGACTAACCTACTAACCGGAGACCCACCCGTATTGCTGTTTTTTTGCCTATTTCAGTATTTCGAAGAAAAGGAATATCAAACGGAGTCCAACGGAATGAAACCTTCAGAAGCGTGATTTTTGGAACAAACGTGATCCAGGGGACTTGGAGTGCAAGCCAAGAAGCAGCCAAGGCGGACATGAGGGTGGAAGGCGCGCCCACACCTACAGGGCGCGCCCCCTATCTCGTGGGCCCCTCGGGCGGCCACCGACCTACTTCTTCCTCCTATATATACCCACGTACCCCAAAAACATCCAGAGAGCCAACGAAAAACAATTTCCACCACTGTAACCTTCTGTATCCGTGAGATCCCATCTTGGAGCCTTCGCCGGTGCTCCGCCGGAGGGAGAATCGACCATGGAGGGCTTCTACATCAACACCATAGCCCCTCCGATGAGTTGTGAGTAGTTTACCACAGACCTTCGGGTCCATAGTTATTAGCTAGATGGCTTCTTCTCTCTTTTTGGATCTCAATACCATGGTCTCCCCCTCTCTTGTGGAGATCTATTCGATGTAACTCTTTTTGCGGTGTGTTTGTCGAGATCCGATGAGTTGTGGGTTTATGATCAAGTTTATCTATGAGAAATATTCGAATCTCCTCTGAATTCTTTTATGTATGATTGAGTTATCTTTGCAAGTCTCTTCGAATTATCAGTTTGGTTTGGCCTACTAGATTGATCTTTCTTGCAACGGGAGAAGTGCTTAGCTTTGGGTTTAATCTTGCGGTGTCCTTACCCAGTGACAATAGGGGTTGCAAGGCACGTATTGTATTGTTGCCATCGAGGATAAAAAGGGGTTTATATCATATTGCATGAGTTTATCCCTCTACATCATGTCATCTTTCTTAATGCGTTACTCTGTTCTTATGAACTTAATACTCTAGATGCATGCTGGATAGCGGTCGATGTGTGGAGTAATAGTAGTAGATGCAGGCAGGAGTCGGTCTACTTGTCACGGACGTGATGCCTATATAGATGATCATGCCTAGATAATCTCATAATTATGCACTTTTCTATCAATTGCTCAACAGTAATTTGTTCACCCACCGTAATACTTATGCTATCTTGAGAGAATCCACTAGTGAAACCTATGCCCCCGGGTCTATCTTTTATCATATAAGTTTTCAATCTACTTTTATTTGCATCTTTACTTTTCCAATCTATATTATAAAATACCAAAAATATATTTATCTTATCATACTATCTCTATCAGATCTCACTTTTGCAAGTGGCCGTGAAGGGATTCACAACCCCTTTATTGCATTGGTTGCGAGTTCTTTGTTTGTTTGTGTAGGTGCATGTGACTTTTGAGGAGCCTACTACTGGATTGATACCTTGGTTGCATCAACCTTTCCTCTTCAAGGAAAACCAACGCAAGCTCAAGATGTGGCAAGAAGGATTTCTGGCGCCATTGCCGGGGAGGTCTTCGCTCAAGTCAAGACATACCAAGTATCCATCACAAACTCATCTCTCTCGCATTTACATTATTTGCCATTTGCCTCTCGTTTTCCTCTCCCCCACTTCACACTTGTCGTTTTATTCGCCCTCTCTTTCCCAACCTCTCTCTCTTTCGCTTGCCTTTTTCTGTCTGCTTGTGTGTTGGATTACTTGGCGCCATGGCGCAAGATAATACCAAATTGTGTGATTTCTCCAATACCTATAATAATGATTTCCTTAGTACTCCAATTGCCCCTCTTAATGATGTTGAGTCTTGTGAAACCAATACTGCTTTGCTGAATCTTGTTATGAAAGATCAATTCGCCGGCCTTCCTAGTGAAGATGCTGCTACCCATCTAAACAACTTTGTTGATTTGTGTGATATGCAAAAGAAGAAAGATACGGATAATGATATTGTTAAATTGAAGTTATTTCCGTTTTTCACTTAGAGATCGTGCTAAAGTTTGGTTTTCGTCTTTGCCTAAAAATAGTATTGATTCTTGGAACAAGTGCAAAGATGCTTTTATCTCTAAATATTTTCCTCCCACTAAGATTATCACTCTTAGGAATGATATTATGAATTTTAAACAACTTGATCATGAGCATGTTGCCCAATCTTGGGAAATAAAGAAATTGATGATTCACAATTGCCCTACTCATGGTTTGAATTTATGGATGATCATACAAAAAATTTATGCCGATTTGAACTTTGCTTCTAGAAATCTTTTAGATTTATCCGCGGGAGGCACGTTTATGGAAATCACGTTAGGAGATGCTACAAAACTTCTTGATAATATTATGGCTAATTATTCTCAATGGCACACCGAAGGATCTACTAGTAAAAAAGTGCATGCTATAGAAGAAATTAATGTTTTGAGTGGAAAGATGGATGAACTTATGAAACTATTTGCTACTAAGAATGCTCCTCTTGATCCCAATGATGTGCCTTTGTCTACTTTGATTGAGAATAATAATGAATCTATGGATGTGAATTTTGTTGGTAGGAATAGTTTTGGAAACAATGCTTATAGAGAAACTTTAATCCTAGACCGTTCCTTAGTAATTCCTCTAATAATTATGGAAATTCCTACAATAATTCTTATGGTAATTTTAATAAGATGCCCTCTGATTTTGAGAATAGTGTGAAAAAATTATGATTTCTCAAAAGAATTTTAATGCTTTGCTTGAAGAAAAATTGCTCAAAGTTGATGATTTGGCTAGGAACATTGATAGACTTTCGCTTGATGTTGATTCTCTTAAACTTAGATCTACTCCTCCTAAGCATGATATCAATGAGTCTCTCAAAGCCATGAGAATTTCCATTGATGAGTGCAAGGAAAGAACCGCTAGATTGCATGCCAAGAAAGATTGCTTTGTAAAGGCGTGTTCTTCTAGTTTCTGTGAAAATAATGATGAAGATCTTAAAGTTATTGATGTGTCCCCTATTAGATCTTTGTTTTGCAATATGAATCTTAATAATAATGGGACTGGAGATGAGTCAACTTTAGTTAGAAGGCGTCCCAATAATTCGGAGTTTTTAGATCTTGATGCTAAATTTGGTAAAAGTGGGATTGGAGAGGTCATGACTTTAAATAGCATTGAACCCACTATTTCAGATTTCAAGGAATTTGATTATGATAATTGTTCTTTAGAAGGTTGTATTTCCTTGTTGCAATCTGTTGTTAATTCTCATCATGCTTATAGTCAAAATAAAGCTTTTACCAAACGTATCATTGATGCCTTGATGCAATCTTATGATGAAAAACTTAATTTGGAAGTTTCTATACCTAGAAAACTTAATGATGAGTGGGAACCTACTATAAAGATTAAAATTAAAAATCATGAGTGCTATGCTTTGTGTGATTTGGGTGCTAGTGTTTCCACGATTCCGAAAACTTTATGTGATATTCTATGTTTCCATGATCTTGATGATTGCTCTTTAAATTTGCACCTTGCGGATTCCACCATTAAAAAACCAATGGGAAGGATCAATGATGTTCTCATTGTTGCAAATAGAAATTTGGTGCCCGTATATTTTATCGTTCTTGATATAGATTGCAATCTTTCTTGCCCTATTATTCTTGGTAGACCTTTCCTTAGAACGATTGGCGCAATTATTGATATGAAGGAAGATAATATTAGATTCCAAATTTCATTAAGGAAAGGCATGGAGCACTTTTCAAGAAAGAAAATTAAATTACCTTATGAATATATCATGCGAGCTACTTATGAATTGAGTGCCAAAGATGGCACTACTTAGATCTATATTCGCTTTTATGCCTCGCTAGGGGCGTTAAATGATAGCGCTAGTTGGGAGGCAACCCAATTTTATTTGTATTTCTTGTTTTTGTTTCTGTTTAGTAATAAATTTTGCATCTACCTTCTGTTTAGATGTGTTTTTATGTTTTAATTAGTGTTTGTGCCAAGTAGAACCTGTAGGATAACCTATGGTGATAGTTAATTTGATTCTGCTGAAAAACAGAAACTTTGCACGCACTAAATTAGTTTTGTTAAATCATAGAGACGTAATTTTGCGTTGATTCTTTTTGATGTATATCAATAAAAAAAATTTCCAAGACTTCCTATTTTTGTAGGATATTTAGAGTTCCATAAGTTTGCGTTAGATACAGATTTCTACAGACTGTTCTGTTTTTGACAGATTCTGTTTTTCGTGTGTTGTTTGCTTATTTTGATGCATCTATTGCTAGTATTAAGTGGTATGAACCATAGAGAACTTGAAATACCGTAGGTTTGGCACCAATATAAATAAATAATGAGTTCATTACAGTACCTTATGTGGTGGTTTTGTTTTCTTTCACTAACAGAGCTTATGAGATTTCCTGTTGAGTTTTGTGTTGTGAAGTTTTCAAGTTCTGGATAAGATTTGATGGACTATGGAATAAGGACTGGCAAGGGCCTAAGCTTGGGGATGACCATGGCACCCCAAGATATTCAAGAATAGACAAAAGCCTAAGCTTGGGGATGCCCCCGGAAGGCATCCCCTCTTTCGTCTTCGTTCATTGGTAACTTTACTTGGAGCTATATTTTTATTCGCCACATATGATATGTGTTTTGCTTGCAGCGTCTTGTATGATATTAGTATTTTTCTTTTTAGTTTTCCACAATCATCCTTGCTGTAGACACCTTTTGGGAGAAGCCCACTTGATTGAAATTTATTAGAATACTCTATGTGCTTCACTTATATCTTTTGAGCTAGATAGTTTTTGCTCTAGTGCTTCACTTATATCTTTTAGAGCACGGCGGTGGCTTAATTTTGTAGAAATTTCTAGTCTCTCATGCTTCACTTATATTATTTTGAGAGTCTCTTAGAACAGCAAGGTATTTGCTATGGTTATAAAATTGGTCCTAGAATGGTAGGCATCCAAGTTGGGTATAATAAAAACTATCATAAGAAGTGAATTGGATGCTATGATCAATTTGATACTTGATAATTGTTTTGAGATATGGAGGTAGTGATATTAAAGTCATGCTAGTTGGGTTATTATGAATTTAAAGAATGCTTGTGTTGAAGTTAGCAAGTCTTGTAGCATGCACGTATGGTTAAAGTTGTGTAACAAATTTGAAACATGAAGTGTCCTTGGATTGTGCATCCTTATGAGTGGCGGTCGGGTGCGAGCGATAGTCTTTTCATACCAATCTATCCCTCTAGGAGCATGCGCGTAGTGCTTGGTTTTTGGTGAATTCTAAATTTTTGCAATAAGTATATGAGTTCTTTTGACTAATGTTGAGTCCATGGATTATACGCACTTTTACCTTTCCATCATTGCTAGCCTCTTCGGTACCGTACATTTCCCTTTCTCACCTTGAGAGTTGGTGCAAACTTTGCCGGTGCATCCAAACCCCATGATATGATACGCTCTATCACACATAAACCTCCTTATATATTCCTCAAAACAGCCACCATACCTACCTATTATGGCATTTTCATAGCCATTCCGAGATATATTGCCATGCAACTTTCCACCGTTCCGTTTATCATCATGACATACATTACTTTTGTCATATTGCCATTGCATGATCATGTAGTTGACATCGTATTTGTGGCAAAGCCACCATGCATAATTTTTCATACATGTCACTCTTGATTCATTGCACCATCCCGGTACACCGCCGGAGGCATTCATATAGAGTCATATCTTGTTCTAGTTTCGAGTTGTAATTCATGTGTTGTAAATCAATAAAAGTGTGATGATCATCATTATTAGAGCATTGTCCCCAAAAAGAAAAAAAAGAAAGGCCAAAGAAAAAAAAGAAGAAAGGCCAAAAGAAAAAAAAGGCCCAAAAAAAGAAAAAAAAGAAAAAGAAAAAAGAAAAAAAATAAATAAAAAGGGGGCAATGTTACTAATTCTTTTCCACACTTGTGCTTCAAAGTAGCACCATGTTCTTCATATAGCGAGTCTCATATGTTGTCACTTTCATATACTAGTGGGTGTTTTTCATTATAGAACTTGGCTTGTATATTCATACGATGGGCTTCCTCAAAATGCCCTAGGTCTTCGTGAGCAAGCAAGTTGGATGCACACCCACTTAGTTTCTTTTGTTGAGCTTTCATACATTTATAACTCTAGTGCATCTGTTGCATGGCAATCCCTACTCCTCATGTTGACATCAATTGATAGGCATATCCATAGCCCATTGATTATCCTCGTCAATGTGAGACTTTCTCCTTTTTTGTCTTCTCCACACAATCCCCATCAACATATTCTATTCCATTCCATAGTGCTATATCCACGGCTCACGCTCATGTATTGCGTGAAGGTTGAAAAAGTTTGAGATTATTTAAGTACGAAACAATTGCTTAGCTTGTCATCGGGGGTGTAGAATTTGGGAACATTTTTCTGTGACGGAAATGAAGCATAGCCTAACTATATGATTTTGTAGGGATGAACTTTCTTTAGCCATGTTATTTTGAGAAGACATGATTGCTTTTATTAGTATGCTTGAAGTATTACTATTTCTTTGATCAATATGGACTTTTATTTTGAATCATTTGGATCTGAACATTCATGCCACAATAAAGAAAATTACATTGAGAAATATGTTAGGTAGCATTCCACATAAAAAAATATGTTTTTATCATTTACCTACTTGAGGACGAGCAGGAATTAAGCTTGGGGATGCTTGATACGTCTCCAACGTATCTATAATTTTTGATTTTTCCATGCTATTATATTACCCGTTTTGGATGTTTATGGGCTTTATTTTACACATTTATATCATTTTTGGGACTAAACTACTAACCGGAGGCCCAGCCCGAATTGCTGTTTTTTTGCCTATTTCAGTATTTCGAAGAAAAGGAATATCAAACGGAGTCCAAATGGAATGAAACCTTCGGGAGCATGATTTTTGGAACAAACGTGATCCAGAGGACTTGGAGTGCAAGCCAAGAAGCAGCCGAGGTGGCCACGATGGTGCAGGGCGCGCCCACCCCTACAGGGCGCGCCCCCTATCTCGTGGGCCCCTCGGGCAGCCACCGACCTACTTCTTCCTCCTATATATACCCACGTACCCCGAAAACATCTAGAGAGCCAACGAAAAACAATTTCCACCGCCATAACCTTCTGTATCCGTGAGATCCCATCTTGGAGCCTTCGCTGGTGCTCCACCGAAGGGGGAATCGACCATGGAGGGCTTCTACATCAACACCATAGCCCCTCCGATAAGTTGTGAGTAGTTTACCACAGACCTTCGGGTCCATAGTTATTAGCTAGATGGCTTCTTCTCTCTTTTTGGATCTCGATACCATGTTCTCCCCCTCTCTTGTGGAGATCTATTCGATGTAACTCTTTTTGCGGTGTGTTTGTCGAGATACGATGAATTGTGGATTTATGATCAAGTTTATCTATGAGAAACATTTGAATCTCCTCTGAATTCTTTTATGTATGATTGAGTTATCTTTGCAAGTCTCTTCGAATTATCAGTTTGGTTTGGCCTACTAGATTGATCTTTCTTGCAATGGGAGAAGTGCTTAGCTTTGGGTTCAATCTTGCGGTGTCCTTACCCAATGACAATAGGGGTTGCAAGGCACGTATTGTATTGTTTCCATCGAAGATATGGTTTATATCATATTGCATGAGTTTATCCCTCTACATCATGTCATCTTTCTTAATGTGTTACTCTGTTCTTATGAACTTAATACTCTAGATGCATGCTGGATAGCGGTCGATGTGTGGAGTAATAGTAGTAGATGCAGGCAGGAGTCGGTCTACTTGTCACGGACGTGATGCCTATATACAAGATCATGCCTAGATAATCTCATAATTATTCGCTTTTCTATCAATTGCTCGACAGTAATTTGTTCACCCACCGTAATACTTATGCTATCTTGAGAGAAGCCACTAGTGAAACCTATGGCCCCTGGGTCTATCTTTTATCATATAAGTTTTCAATCTACTTTTATTTGCATCTTTACTTTTCCAATCTATATTATAAAATACCAAAAATATATTTATCTTATCATACTATCTCTATCAGATCTCACTTTCGCAGGTGGTCGTGAAGGGATTGACAACGCCTTTATTGCGTTGGTTGCGAGTTCTTTGTTTGTTTGTGTAGGTGCATGAGACTTTTGAGGAGCCTTCTACTGGATTGATACCTTGGTTCTCAAAAACTGAGGGAAATACTTATGCTACTATTGCTGCATCACCCTTTCCTCTTCAAGGAAAACCAATGCAAGCTCAAGACGTAGCAACGCCCTACCCCCTGGGAGCGCCCCCACCCTCGTGGGCCCCTCGTGGCTCCCCTGACTGACTTCTTTCGCCTATATATATCCATATACCCCGAAAACATCTAGGAGCACAATAGAGATTGTGTGATGCATATCCTATAATCATGCCCATGGATTCTTGAGGTGACAATGGAGTATCTAGGTGACATTAGGGTTTTGTTTGATTTGTGTCTTAAGGTGTTATTCTAGTACGAACTCTATGATAGATCGAACGAAAAGAATAGCTTCGTGTTATTTTACAATGGACTCTTGAATAGATCGATCAGAAAGAATAACTTTGAGGTGGTTTCGTACCCTACCATAATATATTCGTTTGTTCTCCGCTATTAGTGACTTTGGAGTGACTCTTTGTTGCATGTTGAGGGATTTTTATATGATCTAATTATGTTAGTATTGTTGAGAGAACTTGCACTAGTGAAACTATGAACCTTAGGCCTTGTTTCCTAGCATTGCAATACCATTTACTCTCACTTTTACCACTTGCTACCTTGTTGTTTTTATATTTTTAGATTACAAATACTCATATCTACCATACATATAGCACTTGTATCACCATCTCTTCGCCGAACTAGTGCACGTATACAATTTACTATTGTATTGGGTGTGTTGGGGACACAAGAGACTCTTTGTTATTTGGTTGCAGGGTTGTTTGAGAGAGACCATCTTCAACCTATGCCTCCCATGGATTGATAAACCTTAGGTCATCCACTTGAGGGAAATTTTCTACTGTCCTACGAACCTCTGCACTTGGAGGCCCAACAACGTCTACAAGAAGAAGGTTGTGTAGTAGGCATCAAGCTCTTTTCTGGCGCCGTTGCCGGGGAGGTGAGTGCTTGAAGGTATATCTTTAGATCTTGCAATCGAATCTTTTTGTTTCTTGTTTTATGACTAGTTTAGTCTATGAAAGAAAATTACAAAAAAATGGAATTGAGGATGCCTCATATGCTTCATCTTTTTAATATCTTTCGTGAAAATGACGGAAAGGAAAATTGTGCTCAATTGCTAGAAGAAGAATTACATAGAATGTTTGGCATAAAATATGTGAATGATGAGCATGATTGCAATGTTGTTAGTATGAATTCTTTGAATGCCTATGATGCTAATGATATGCAAAGCCACAAGCTTGGGGATGCTATGTTCGATGAAGATGATATTTTTTGTCCCCCAGGTTTTGATGAGAAAATTTATTATGATAAAAGCATACCTCCTATTTATGATGATTATTGTGATGACACGTATGCCATAAAGAATAAAGATAACCATGAAACTTGTCATCTTGATTTTAATTTTCAATTGTATTATGCTTCACATGATAGTTATTTTGTTGAGTTTGCTCCCACTACTATTGATGAGAATAAATTTGCTTATGTGGAGAGTAGTAGAATTTCTATGCAAGTAGATCATGAAAAGAATGCTTTATGTGATGGTTATGTTGTTGAATTCATTCATGATGATACTGAAAATTATTATGAGGGAGGAATATATGCTTGTAGGAGTTGCAATGATATTAAGTTTCCTCTCTATGTGCTTAAAGTTTTAAAGTTATGCTTGTTTTGCCTTCCTATGCTAGTTGATTATTGTTCCCATAAGTTGTTTGCTCACAAAATCCCTATACATAGGAAGTGGGTTAGGCTTAAATGTGCTAGTCATATGCTTCATGATGCTCCCGTTATGTTTCAATTCTTATCTTTTATGTGAGCATCATTGTCATCATGCCTAGCTAGAAAGGCATTAAGAAAAGCACTTGTTGGGAGATAACCCAATATTTAAACTTACTGTTTTTGTGTGTTCACATGATTATGCTACTGTAGTAATCATGTTTTATATCTTTTGTTTTAATAAAGTGCCAAGTAAGACCTTTAGGATAGCTTACGGTGATAGTTGTGTTGATCCTGCTGAAAATTAGAAACTTTTGCACCCAGTAAATTAGTTTTGATAATTCACAGAAACGTGATTTTGATCTGATTCCTTTTGCTACGGATTGGTACACACATTTCTCAGGATTTCCTACTTTGGTAGGAATTTTCAAGTTCCAGAAGTATACGTTTGATACCGATTACTACAGACTATTCTGTTTTTGACAGATTCTGTTTTCTATGTGTTGTTTGCTTATTTTGATGAATCTATGAGTAGTATCGGAGGTCATGAACAATAGAGAAGTTGGAATACAGTAGATATTACACCAATATGAATTTAGAAGGAGTTCACAACAGTACCTAAGTGGTGGTTTATTTTCTTATACTAACGGAGCTTACGAGTTTTCTGTTGAGTTTTGTGTTGTGAAGTTTTCAAGTTTTGGGTAAAGATTCGATGGACTATGGAATAAGGAGTGGCAAGAGCCTAAGCTTGGGGATGCCCAAGGCACCCCAAGGTAATATTCAAGGACAACCAAGAGCCTAAGCCTGGGGGTGCCCCGGATGGCATCCCCTCTTTCGTCTTCGTTCATCAGTAACTTTAGTTGGAGCTATATTTTTATTCACCACATGATATGTGTTTTGCTTGGAGCATCATTTTATTTTGTTAGTATTTTCTTGCTGTTATTTATAATAATGTTTTGCATCTATATTTTTAATAAAAATGTCAAGGATAGCCTTTACCATGCTTATTTTGTACATGTTGCTGTTTCAAAACAGAAAGTTTACCGATGTTGCAAAAATTCCCTAGAAGAGTCAGAAAATGATAAAATGTTGAAACTTTTTTGCATATTTAGCTCTGGTAAATCCTATAAAGTGTGGTAGACTTTCATAATTTTTGGAGTTAGGGAAGTATGATGAATCTTGCATTCTTTACAGACGGTACTGTTTTGGCAGATTGTTGTTATGTTTGCATTGTTTGCATATGTTTGCTTGTTTAATGATTCTATTTGAGGATAGGAGTATTAAATATGTAGAGACATTTAGTATGCAATGTTGAATAATAATTTTTGTGATTTGTTACAGTAGAAAATGATAAGGTTTTTGCATTGGTTTATACTAACTTATCTCATGAGTTCTTGTTGAGTTTGGTGTAGATGAAGCTTTCGAGATTTAGGAAACCGAGATATAAAGGAATTAAGGAGACAAAAAACCTCAAGCTTGGGGATGCCAAAGGCATCCCAAGATAATATTTCAAGAAGTCTCAAGCATCCAAGCTTGGGGATGCCCCGGTAGGCATCCCACCTTTCTTCTTCAACAATTATCGGTTAGTATCGGTTGAACCTAAGTTTTTGCTTCTTCACATGATGTGTGCTATCCTTGAAATGTCATTTTGTTTTGTTTTGCTTGCTGTTTGAATAAAATACCAGGATCTGGAATTCTTAAATGTTAGAGAGTCTTCACATAGTTGCACAATTATTTGACTACTCATTGATCTTCACTTATATCTTTTGGAGTAGTTTGTCTTTTGCTCTAGTGCTTCACTTATACCTTTTTAGAGCACGGTGGTGGTTTTATTTTGTAGAAATTATTGATCTCTCATGCTTCACTTATATTATTTTGAGAATATTTTAGAACAGCATGGTAATTTGCTTTGGTTATGAATATAGTCCTAATATGATGGGCATCCAAGTTGGGTATAATAAAAACTATCATATAAAGTGCATTGAATACTAAGAGAAGTTTGAATCCTTATGATTGTTTTGAGATATGAAGATGGTGATATTAGAGTCATGCTAGTGAGTAGTTGTGAATTTGAGAGATACTTGTGTTAAAGTTTGTGATTCCCGTAGCATGCACGTATGGTGAACCGTTATGTGATGAAGTTGGAGCATGATTTATTTATTGATTGTCTTCCTTATATGTGGAGGTCGGGATCGTGCGATGGTTAAATCCTACCAACCCTTCCCCTAGGAGCATGCGTGTAGTACTTTGTTTTGATGACTTGTAGATTTTTCCAATAAGTATGTGAGTTCTTTATGACTAATGTTGAGTCCATGGATTATACGCACTCTCACCCTTCCACCATTGCTAGCCTCTCTTGTGTCGTGCAACTCTCACCAGTATCATACACCACCATATACTTTCCTCAAAACAGCCACCATACCTACCTATTATGGCATTTCCATAGCCATTCCGAGATATATTGCCATGCAACTTTCCACCGTTCTGTTTGTTATGACACGCTCCATCATTGTCATATTGCTTTGCATGATCATGTAGTTGACATCGTATTTGTGGCAAAGCCACCGTTATAATTCTTTCATACATGTCACTCTTGATTCATTACACATCCTGGTACACTGCCGGAGGCATTCATATAGAGTCATATTTTGTTCTAAGTATCGAGTTGTAATCTTGAGTTGTAAGTAAATAAAAGTGTGATGATCTTCATTATTAGAGCATTGTCCCATGTGAGGAAATGATGATGGAAGCAATGATTCCCTCACAAGTTGGGATGAGTCTCCGGACTTTATGAAAAATAAAAGAGGCCAAAGAAGCCCAAATAAAAAAAGAGGCCAAAGAAGCCCACCAAAAAAAGGAAAACAAAAAAATGAGAGAAAAAGAGAGAAGGGGCAATGCTACTATCCTTTTACCACACTTGTGCTTCAAAGTAGCACCATGATCTTCATAATAGAGAGTCTCCTATGTTGTCACTTTCATATACTAGTGGGAATATTTCATTATAAAACTTGTCTTGTATATTCCAATGATGGGCTTCCTCAAAAGTGCCCTAGGTCTTCGTGAGCAAGCAAGTTGGATGCACACCCACTTAGTTTCTTTTTGAGCTTTCATACACTTATAGCTCTAGTGCATCCGTTGCATGGCAATCCCTACTCACTCACATTGATATCAATTGATGGGCATCTCCATAGCCTGTTAATACGCCTAGTTGATGTGAGACTATCTTCTCCTTTTTGTCTTCTCCACAACCACCATCCTATTCCACCTATAGTGCTATGTCCATGGCTCACTCTCATGTATTGCGTGAAGATTGAAAAAGTTTGAGAATACTAAAGTATGAAACAATTGCTTGGCTTGTCATCGGGGTTGTGCATGATTAAATATTTTGTGTGATGAAGATAGAGCATAGCCAGACTATATGATTTTGTAGGGATAGCTTGCTTTGGCCATGTTACTTTGAGAAGACATGATTGCTTTGTTAGTATGCTTGAAGTATTATTGTTTGCATGCCAATATTAAAATTTTGTTTTGAATCTTATGGATCTGAATATTCTTGCCACAATAAAGAAGATTACATTGATAATTATGTTAGGTAGCATTCCACATCCAAAATTCTGTCTTTATAATTTACCTACTCGAAGACGAGCAGGAATTAAGCTTGGGGATGCTTGATACATCTCCAACGTATCTATAATTTTTGATTATTCCATGCTATTATATTACCTATTTTGGATGTTTAATGGGCTTTACTATACACTTTTATATTATTTTTGGGACTAACCTAATAACCGGAGGCCCAGCCCAAATTCTTGTTTTTTTGCCTATTTCAGTGTTTCACAGAAAATGAATATCAAACGGAGTCCAAACAGAATGAAACCTTCGGGAGAGTTATTTTTGGAACAAACGCAATCGAGGAGACCATGAGTAGACGTCAGGGAAGCAACGAGGTGGCCACGAGGGTCCAGGGCGAGCCCTACCCCCTAGGCGTGCCCCCACCCTCGTGGGCCCCTCGTGGCTCCCCTGACCGACTTCTTTCGCCTATATATAACCATATACCCCGAAAACATCCAGGAGCATAATAGATCGGGAGTTCCGCCACCGCAAGCCTCTATAGCCACCAAAAACCAATCGGGAGCCTGTTCCGGCACCCTGCCGGAGGGGGGATCCCTCACCGGTGGCCATCTTCATCATCCCGGGGCTCTCCATGACAAGGAGGGAGTAGTTCGCCCTCGGGGATGAGGGTATGTACTAGTAGCTATGTGTTTGATCTCTCTCTCTCTCTCTCTCTCGTGTTCTTGATTTGGCACGATCTTGATGTATCATGAGCTTTGCTATTATAGTTGGATCTTATGATGTTTCTCCCCCTCTACTCTCTTGTAATGGATTGAGTTTTCCCTTTCAAGTTATCTTATCGGATTGAGAATTTAAGGATTTGAGAACACTTGATGTGTGTCTTGCATGTGCTTATCTGTGGTGACAATGGGATATCATGTGATCTACTTGATGTATGTTTTGGTGATCAACTTGCGGGTTCAGTGACCTTGTGAACTTATGCATAGGGGTTGGCACACGTTTTTGACTTGACTCTTCGGTAGAAACTTTGGGGCACTCTTTGAAGTTCTTTGCGTTGATTGAATAGATGAATCTGAGATTGTGTGATGCATATCGTATAATCATACCCACGAATACTTTTTTTGAGGGTTGGGACAGTAGGAAAGGCTCCTACTGCATATATATTAAGTATAACGCAAAAGTGGTTACATGCTGATAATTACAGAGTGGGGGGGGGGGGGGGTTATATACTACTAAGCTACAAGCCCCAAAGTTAATGAAAGCCTTAGTTTAGAGTTTGCAAAATGGAAGAGACAACATGTCTCTTATTATCGGGCTGTCTATAATGAAGGTTACCAAAGTCTATCTTGAACCTAGTCCACCAGGAGTCAACAGAAGGCACCACATGTCTAAAATAATTGTTATTACGCTCTTTCTAGAGACTCCAAGCAGCAATCAGAAAGATTTCCATGATCATCTTGCGCGGGTGCTGATTCTTCATTTGCTCAATAAGATCCAGCCGGTTGCCAACCGTCCCCCACACGATGCTCAGACGTTGCCAACAAACATTGCTGAAGGTGCAGTGGAAGAAAAGGTGCTCCACCGTTCTTCGACGTGACGGCCACACAGTAGGCAATCAAGGTTGGTCCCAATGTTATAATGTTGGCGTTTCAGCATGTTGCGTGTGTTGAGGCGATCAGAGAGCAAAAACCAACCGAAGACTTTGATTTTAGGGGCACACTTGGTCTGCCAAAGCCACTTGTACGCCACATGAGCCACCACGCCCCGAAAGAAAAATTTGTAATACACAGCAGTTTTGAAAACAGTGGCCCCCCAGCAGTAGGTCCACACATCCGATCGTTCATCAAGTGTAATTTCCGCAACGTCAAGTTGCAAAAGCTTTAGCTCATCACGGGCTTGTAGGGACAGGGGGAGCTGAAAGGTTTCATGCAGGGTGGCGGTCGTCAGGAAATCCCTGACCGAAAGATCTTCATGATGGACGTACGAGAATGCCCTAGGATACTTGTCAGCATAAACATCCTTATTCCAACTGTCCTTCCAAAACAACGCAGTTTTACCATTGTTGACTTGAACATGGGTGATACCACGGTATATTGGCATGAGGTGAACGAGATCTCGCCACCAAAAGGAGCCGCAAATCTCAGCTGCATGCGGGATTGATTCTAAGTAGTACGTATCCCAAATCAACTGCACCCACGAATACTTGATGTGACATTGGAGTATCTAGGTGACATTAGGGTTTTGTTTGATTTGTGTCTTAAGGTGTTATTCTAGTACGAACTCTATGATAGATCGAACGGAAAGAATAGCTTCGTGTTATTTTACAATGGACTCTTGAATAGATCGATCAGAAAGAATAACTTTGAGGTGGTTTCGTACCCTACCATAATATATTCGTTTGTTCTCCGCTATTAGTGACTTTGGAGTGACTCTTTGTTGCATGTTGAGGGATTTTTATATGATCTAATTATGTTAGTATTGTTGAGAGAACTTGCACTAGTGAAACTATGAACCTTAGGCCTTGTTTCCTAGCATTGCAATACCATTTACTCTCACTTTTACCACTTGCTACCTTGTTGTTTTTATATTTTTAGATTACAAATACTCATATCTACCATCCATATAGCACTTGTATCACCATCTCTTCGCCGAACTAGTGCACGTATACAATTTACTATTGTATTGGGTGTGTTGGGGACACAAGAGACTCTTTGTTATTTGGTTGCAGGGTTGTTTGATAGAGACCATCTTCAACCTACGCCTCCCACGGATTGATAAACCTTAGGTCATCCACTTGAGGGAAATTTGCTACTGTCCTACAAACCTCTGCACTTGGAGGCCCAACAACGTCTACAAGAAGAAGGTTGTGTAGTAGACATCACTAATCAAGAAATCTTGAGAGGTATCAAGCCCCGGCTTATGGTCCCTTTGCAGAGGACACCGGGTTGTTTGGTGGAGGAGCTGCCTTCAGTGATTTGGAGTATCAATACCTCCCCCAACAGATCTATAGGTTACACGCCTTTCTTCATGGTTTACGGAGCTGAGGCGGTTCTCCCTAGTGACATACGTCACGACTCGCCTCGTGTGGCGGCTTATGTTGAAGCTGGCAATGAGAAAGCACACCAAGATGCTATTGACCTGTTAGATGAGGAGCGTGACCTTGCGGCTTCTTGTTCGGCGATTTACTAGCAAGATCTGGGTTGCTATCACAGCTGCCGGGTTAAGACCATGACCTTTCAAGAAGGAGATTTGGTGCTCCGGCTCATCCAGGATCAAACTGACATGCACAAGCTATCCCCACCTTGGGAAGGACAGTTTGTGGTCAGCAAGAATCTGAACAATGGGTCATACTTCCTTATCGATGTTCGAGACCACAAGGACCCACGCACGTCGGAGGAGGAGACCCACCGTCCATGGAATATTGCTCTTCTTCGGCCTTATTACACCTGAGCCACTGGCTCTTGTGATGTACATACTTTTATCAATGTATATATTATGATTAGTATAATAAATCTGGCATCCATGATGATTCAGGGCCTCTGTCGTTTCATTTCTGAGAATCTGAGTTTTTATTTACTTCATAAGGTCACTTGGGGGCTTCCTGCTCATTGAGCATAGCTATGACCCTTTTGATCCAGCTTGTACACCTTGATTACAAAAACTTGGGGGCTTCCTGCTCACTGAGCATAGCTATGACTACCCTATTGATCCGGCTTATACGCCTGGATCACAATATTACTTGGGGGATTTTTGTTAAATGAACAAAAGCTTTGTTGTCCCTTGTAATAGGCTTGGTCGCCAGGTGTATTCACCAACAAACCGAGTTATCCTGACTTTGTAAGTTTGCCACTCCGACCAGGTAATCCTGGAATGACTCGCCGTACTCTTGACAGTTAACCTTTTAAAGACCTTAAACTTTTCAAAGTTAAAACAACAATTTGGTCATGTGAGGCCCGACTTACAGGTTTGAATTAAGGAGTAACTCAGTGGCTGAGCAGCACTTGAATAGCACTTGATGTTGAGGCTTGGCAGCCTTTGAATGCCTTGATTTTCCTGTTTTCTTTCGCCTTTGAATATTTTTATGACTTATATATTTGTGCCATATTGATATATGGTCTAAATTTGATTCAGACCATGATGCCTTGATCTTTATTTGATAAAATCTGGTGTTTTGATAACCCGGCCTGGTTTTGGATGTTAAGTCGCTAGAGTATGATGTTTATATCTATGGAGTTCTGTCTGAAGCATTGTAAGCCAGCGGCATGGATAAGTCACATAGAGTGTTGCGCTCTATATTGGGATTGTTGCCCTTATTGCATTTGGCCTTGTAAGTCGTCAATACACATAAGTATCACAGGTATGATATTTATTTTTGTTATAATTATATGAGGTTTTGATAAACCGGCCCTGGTTCTGGACGATATAGTCACAGTGGTTTGTTATATGGTTTTTTTGACCCGCCTTGGGGTAAACCGCCAAGGTACTTGTGCTTTGTTTGTATGCAGGATTTCTGACAATATGCTTAGGCAAAATTGATAATGACTATGAGCTTGGACATTAGATCATCAAAGAAGATCAATACAGCTCATCAAAGTGTTTTGCAAGTGAACATGCACGATGGCATGGTAGATAAATTGTTTGATAGTAGCCTATTAGAAGGCAACTGATGGCCCAAAAGAATAATTATTTTGGCAGTCTCACAGAGAGCAGACGCTAAGCCGGCCCGCGGCTTACTGGTCTTGGCCTTGGCGTGTTGAAGGTTGTGGGTCATCCAGCGCCGGTTCATCCTCCTCTTCACCCATTGGCTGGAAGTTAGAGGTTGCCTAGTTGATCCCAGTCAAAGCTCTGAATACAACTTCAACACTTATAAGTGTTGACGGGTCAATATTAGGGGCAAAAGTGTGCTTATGAATCAGCGGAGTCAGGTCCTGTAAATCGTGAATCAGCGCCCTGACCTTCTTGTTGTCAACATCGTAAACCGGTTGATAATGTGAAAGATTGGTATCTTCATCCAGCTTACTGGCCAGAGGATGCATCTCCCTTGCTATTGTGGCAAAGTCTTCTGCGCTGAAGGGTGACCCATCCTCTTTTACGCTAGGGCAGCCGTTCGCCAAATCTGCCGGCTCAAGATCGGCTTGCCATGCTTTGGCCCAGGTAAGCGCGGTGAGTGCATCGACTCTTGCAGCTGATTTCTTCAACTCTTCGATCCGCAGAGGTAGCACAAATAGTTCTCCAATGTATCCTTGATGAGGGTTGGAGGTTGTTTCATGTGAGCAGCTATGCAGATGGCTCGGTACGCGCCAGTATATAATTGCTCTATGAGCGTGTAGGCGGCTTTCAATTTTTTCCGCATATCTGAGCCAAGATGGAAAACTCTGGAGCCTGCATTGTTAAGGAAAATTTATAAGCCGGATGCATAGTGATTACAATGCATTGAAAGCAAATATTGAGATAAAGTTACTTATCAAAGATGGCAGCAGTCATGGCGTTTACTTGATGCTTTAAGCCGACGAGCTCTTCAGCTACCGGCTTAAGAGCCGCTTCAACATCCTCTGCTCTCTTCAATAGGGCTGACTTTTCTGTTTTCCATCCTGCTTGATCAGCTTTGAAGTCTTTTTTCAGCCTCCCCATATCTGCTAAAGCAGTGGTTAATTCGGCTTTGGCCTTGGAGGTTTCTGATTGTTGAGACTTGATGTTCTCTTGAAGGTCGGCGACTTGGGATTCTTTGCTATTGAGCTCAACCTACAAGATGTAAACAATGAGTGGGCTTACAATCAGTCTGTTTAAGAAGTCCCAAGCACAATACAAGTATTTTACTGGCACTTGGGGGATAATGCACCTTGCTCTTTTTTAAGACAAGTTCATGATGACCTGATTACTATATATGATGATTATAGCCGGTTCATGGGGGCTATATGCTCAAATTTTCTGGGCACATATGGTATTGAGACCCGGCTTATCTTGACAGATTAAGCCGGCCTTTGAGGGCTACAGATGTGAAATTAAATCATTATTATCTAAAGTCCCGGCTCATCTTGACAGATTAAGCCGACCCTTGGGGGCTACACATGCAAAGTTGAAGTATTATTATTGGAAGTCCCGGTTTACCTTCAAAGTATAAACCGGACCTTGGGGGCTACTGGAATTGATCTATGAAGCTATTGAAGTTTACAACACATTCTATTCTATCATGTCCAATAAACTTGGCGACTAATGGAAGTGTATTTATATGAAAAAGAGTTGCAGTATTTACCTCAAAGCGCTCCTTCATCAAGTTTACCAAGCTGGCTTCATAGTCACGGTTTGTGTAAAGACAGTTCAAATACCTAGAGTGAATCTCTTGGGCACTGAAATTGGCATAGCTTTCCAGATTGGTTGACCACTTGCCCTTGTCAGCAACGGAAATTTCTTCCTTAGCGTTGTGCTATGATAGGACAGTGGGTTTGCCTGGTTCTGCATAACCGTGCCCAGTGATGGTAATATCATCATCTTTTTCTTCAGCCGGCTTGATAGGGCTTGTCGGCTTAATGGGGCTTGGCGGATTGGTGGTGGCCAAATCAACATCCATCTGGTCCATGTCAATATTGTTGTCGACCAATGGCGGCTCATCAACTGTAGCTTCAGGGGCTTGATGGGAGGTCTCTGCGGACTGCAGCTCCGGCTCAAAAGGATTTTCAGGAGTTTTTGTTACCTTCATCTTCTTACTGGGCTTTGCCATAGCCCTGTGAATGAAACACAAGATAAGGTTAGTACAACAGATTAAGTATATAATTGAAAGCAAAGATTTGACAGTCTTACCCTGGCACCGGTTTGAAGGCCGGGACATGAGTCCCCATTGAGTCACCAGAGGAAGAATGAGACGTCTCCTGATAATTTGAATCAGAAGGATTAAGAGGTTGTCGATAAAGATCGGCCCTGGGATAAGTTAAGTCGGAGTTTGTTGAAACCTTTGGACGACGCTTGCGAGGAGCTGGGGTGTTCGGTAAGCCGGAGGAAAGGATCCCGCTTCCACTGTTCCGGGTCGTGCGGCGAGCTTCATGTTGCTGCTTCTTCAAAATAAAGTTGGGATCCAAATAAGCCAAAGGATGAGAAAACCTTACTTTCCAGCTTGCTTGGCGAGTTTTCTGTTTTGTCATAGATTCCGAGCTGGAGGAAAGAACAATTACCTCTTCATCACCCGCACGGCTGGCTTTGGCTTCCTCTTGATAACAATCATTGTCAATGAGATATGTAAAAAATGAGCCAAGAGAGTCAAGTTCTACCCCCAACTCATCATTATCACCATCGTCATCCTAGTTTAACTCGACGGGATCAGTGGTCTTCTTCTTGGCAGGCCTTTTGGTGGCCTTGGTCTTGGTACGAGCCGATTTGGCTGGCTATCTTGTGGCTTCTTCTTCCAAAATGGAGAATCGGCCTGTTGAAGTCAAATGATCATAAGTGGGAAGTATTAAGGCAAACATGATATGATTGAACACGGGGTGTGCAACACTTATAGCTAGCGGTTTGTTGAAAGTGCAGAAAGGACTAAGTCTTGTCTTACTACATTGTGCCCAAGATTCGTTTAGCAATTCCTTGGTGGCTTTAGTGATTTCTGCGTCAGACAGTTGAATGTTGCAGTGGCGCTGGGGATCTTTCAAATCGCTAGTATACTCGCACATTAAGCCGGGGCGACGTCTTAATGGCAAGATCCTCCAGGAGACCCAGTGATAACCCACAAGTATACGGGATTGTTTGTAGCCTTCTTCAATAAATAAGAGTGTCAAACCCAGTGAGGAGCTAAAGGCAGAACAAATATTCCCTCAAGTTCTATCGACCACCGATACAACTCTACGCACACTTGATGTTTGCTTTACCTAAAACAAGTATGAAACTATTTTGCAAGAATAAAACTATGAGTACTTTGCGAGAATAAAACTACGAATAAATTGCAAGGTAATAAAAGTGGATAGATTTTGTCAACAAGAAAGTCATTTGTCCCTAAGCAATCAATAACGAGTACCGGTAATCATTCTTGCAATTTTATATGAGGGAGAGGCATGAGCTAACATACTTTCTCTACTTGGATCATATGCACTTATGATTGGAACTCTAGCAAGCATCCACAACTACTCAAGATCATTAAGGTCGTGAAACCCAACTATAAGTGCATCTAGTGCCCCTTAGTAATTTTGGTGTGTTGAAGACTTATAGGTTAAGGGACTAATATGTTTGTGAGTGTACACAGGCTCTATAAGTCGATGAGGAGTTTGATATTTACGTTGAATGTCGACCCCTAAAAATGTATGTCTTCAGTTGAAGACTTTGGTTCTCCTGAAGATTTTGAAAGTGAAGAAATTGGTGTGACCTTGAAGACTTGGATATTCATGCGAGGATTATGAAGCGTGAAGACTTGTTCACGTAGTTTCATTTTCTATTTCTTGAGTCATAGGAAACACCGTACTATTAAAGGGGGTTGAGGTAATACTAAGGAAACTGATTTCCAAGTGATGCTCATCTCAAAATCCTACACCTACACAATCCTTTCGAGCGAAGCCATTGGAAATCTCATATCAGCTCAGTCAATTTCTTCAATGACAGAGATGAAGATCTTCTGGTCTCTAAGGAATTTTTTCTGACTGAGGAGTTAGGAATTCGCTAGTGCGGATTGCCTACACGGTGAGGAACATGATAGCCCTAAGGAACTCGAACCTCAAATTCGGCCGTTGTTGTGCTACGCGCCAGCTGTCCAAAATATCCTACCACCTAACGGTCATATCATTGAAGGGCATTTATGTCTTATCATGTCGGGCTGCTCCCTAGGCTATAAATAGCCGCCCCCTACAACCACTAGCTGGCTGGCTGCTCCGAGAGAAACTGACACTTGTCATTGAGAACATCCCATCCTCCGAGGACTTTGAGTGAAAATCATCAAGTGAGGAAAACCCAAACCCAACACCTACAAACCCAAAGTGATTGAGCATCACTGAAGAGATTGTTCCTGTGTGGAACCGATGCTTGTTACCTTTGAGGACTGTGTATCCTTCAGTCGGTTAGGCATCATGGTCTAAGCATCCAAGAGCAATTGTGGATCGCCGAGTGACCAAGTCTGTGAAGGTTTGGAAGTCACCTGTGAAGACTTACCACGAGTGTTGGGTGAGGTCTGTGTGACTTTAGCTCAAGGAGAATACAGTGAGGACTGTGTGTTCGGCACTGTGTGTCCTCAAGTTTAAATATTCAGTCGCTCCAACCAGACATACAACTGTCACAGCAGTTGGAACTGGTCTACCAAATCATTGTCTTCACCAAGCCTACTGGCTCTATTTCCTCAACCCTTTCATTTTCTCATTCATGTGTTGATGAACCTGATCATTACTGTTTGAAGACTTTGATTGAAGACTTTCTCTATTTCCTCAATCCAATTTCTTCAGTCACATAGTCTTCAGCCTGTTTATCCTGTGTTCACGCTTTCTATACTATGTGTTTGTTTTCATTTCATCATGATGACTATGCTACTACTATGATTATGCTTATACCTGAGTACTTATTCTGCTGCTAGTTCTTCATGACTTAGGAATTTCCTCACCCTGAAATTCCTCAGTGATGAATTTGTAAAAATTGCCTATTCACCCCCCTCTAGTCGACTTAACACACTTTCAATTGGTATCAGAGCAAGGTACTCCCTTGTTTTGTGTGATTTTGGTTTAACCGCCTGGAGTTTTAGTTATGTCGACTGCAGGTATGATCAAGGTCTCGGCTGGGTGTCCTGCCTTTGATGGGATGGACTACCCCTACTGGAAGAACAAGATGCTCTTGCATCCTGAGGCAATTGATAACGATCTCTGGTATGTTGTGGAAAATGGTGTTCCCTCAGTCACTCCGTCTGTGAATGTTGCTGATGTGAAGAGATTCAAGCAACTCGACTCTCAAGCAAAGAATATCATATGTCACCATCTGAGCAAAGGACAATACGGCAGAGTGAGTGCTTTGGAAACTGCTAAGCTGATTTGGGATAGGTTGTCCAAGGTCAATGAAGGAGTCTCTACTCAACGTGACTCCTGAGTTGATGTTCTTTGCAATCTCTTCAACCGCTTCAAAATACTCGACAATGAAAATGCTTAGCAAACCTTCGATCGCCTCACTGACATCTCAAATGAGCTTCAAGCACTTGGTGCCACTGACATCACCGGCCATGAGGTGGTGAAGAAATTGCTGAGATCACTTGATTCCTCATACGATACTCTTGCACTGATGGTTTAAGAGCGAGCTGATTACAAGTCACTAGATCCCGCTGATATCCTCGAGAGGCTAAACACTCATGAGTCCCAGCTTGCTGAGAAGAGAGACCTCTATGGACTGAGCTTTGGAAGATCAGGTGCACTGAAGGCCAAGGCAGTCTCTGAATCTGAAGGTGAAGATTCTTGTAGCAGCCTTGGTGACCCTAAAGAACTGAGCCAGAAGCTAGCAATTCTCATGAAGAAATTCCAGAAGTTCTCTCGCCGCGGTTGCTTTGGAAAGTCTTGAAGGAGTGATGATTCCTCATCCCGTGACTACAAAAAGAGAACTTGCCACAAATGCAAGAAACGTGGTCACTACATGTCTGATTGTCCTCTGAGGGAAAAAGTAATCAAAGAAGAAGAAATACAAAGGTGACGATTCTAATGACTCAAAGAAGAAGAAGAAATCTTCAAAGTCCTCATCATCAAAATCTTCAAAGTCTTCATCTCACAAGAAGAGCAGTTCCAAGAAGGCCCGGGCATTCATTGTCAAGGAAATGGACTCTGAAGCTGAATCTAAGGAAAATGTGGAAGAGGAGGAATCTGAGGAGTTAGACTCTGGTGTGGCGAGCTTAGCCCTCACTACTGCATACGTCAGCAAGTCCATCTTCAACACTGAAGAAAATGACCTCCCCAACTCTGCTGACAAGAGCGTTGATGACTATGCTCCCACCTATTGCTTCATGGCAAAAGGTGCCAAGGTACTCAAACATTCCTGCTCTGACTCTAGTGAGGATGAATCTAATGACAATCTCAAGCCTAGCTATTCCAAACTTGCTAAAATTGCTGCTAAACAACAGAAGGCTTTGGAAAAGATTCAAAATCTACTAGACAAAAGCGATGACCTGTTGGGTGAGGAATTTAATCGCTCTAAGAATCTGACTGATAATCTTCAGAGACTTCAGTCACGGTTTGACAACCTTCAAAATCATCATAACACCCTCTTAACTGATCATGAGAAGCTTTCTCATGAATTTCTTCAGACAAAGCAAGATCTTGAGAAGTTAAGAGTGAGTTATGAAGATCTTCAAAAGGAAAACAATTCATTGCTTGCTCAACAGATCAGTTCCGCTCAGGAAGAATTTATTCCACCATGTTTGAAATGCATTGAGCGTGAATCTGCTAATTCTTCTCCTGAATGTTCAAATGCTTCTATTGCTGCAAATTCTTCAACTGTCTCTATGGTCACAAATTCCTCATCTGAGGATACCACATGTATCACTGATGATAATGCAGGTTGAAGGAATTGTATGTGACAGGCATATACAAAAGCCTCAAAGGACATCAGACTCTTTGTGATGTCCTCAAAAAACAGATCTTGAACAGGAACCCTAGGAAAGAGGGTATTGCCTTTGAGAGGAAACTCAATGTTGATGGGATCTACTGGAAACCTGAACAGTACCCCAAAACCTCTTGGGTTGCTACGAAGGGACCTTCCATAGATCCATGCACATTATCTGGCTTTACTTGTGAATCTTCATATTCCTCTGATGAGTCATTTGACTCCAACTATATACTGTTCAAGAGTAAAAATGGTGAAGTATTTGCACGATATGTTGGAACTAACTGCAGGAACGGTCCCTCTATGAAGAAAATCTGGGTTCCCAAAAGGTGCCTTGAAAATCTTCAAGTGAATGTCATCATGACACCACCTATGAAGAACAGGAACCCCAGATCTAATTCTTCATGTGGATCAAAATCTTCATATGGATCCAAGTCCTCATATGGACCAAATTCTTCATCCGGATCAAATTCCTCACGTGGATCAAAATCCTCATATGAACATCATCGTGCTAACACTTCTGTTTCGCAGGGAAAGTCTAAAGGCTATGAATATGTGCATTATTCTTCAAACCATCATGTTCATCAGTCCTTGAAGAATTTCTCTGCTTATTCATATGCTTATCCTAACCACTCTTCTGTGAAATGAAGTGCTCTAACTTTGATGCCATCTTTTTCTTATGGAGCTCGCAGAATGATGAACTCTTTGCCACCCCTCTAGACATGGGTGGTGAAGAAAAAGAACTAATCTCTTATGCAGGGTCAGGTCTCCAGACGAACTTAATCGTCTGAAGAATTTGTTGGAGACCTGAATGTGCTTGAATGGACACAAGCTAATGATGAAGAAATGAATCACTCATTTCTCACGTCCTCATATTATTATATCTGTTACTGTTGATGAAATTGATATCATATTCTTCACTGATGAAGTATATGGGTTCGTAAGTTGCCCTAATTCATCTGCAGGATGAACAACCCAAAGCTACTGAGTGGGTCCTTGACAGTGGATGTACAAATCACATGACCGGTGACACCAACTTATTGATGGATATTGATTTATCTCCATCTCATCTGAAGCATATCAACTACGCTGACAAAGGAAAAAGCAAGGTATTGGGTCTAGGTAGGGTTGCAATCTCAAAGGATAGACACAAGCACAAAGTCATGCTTGTCGAGTCCTTAGGATTCAACCTCATGTTTGTCTCAATGCTTTGTGATCTTGATATGGTTGTCGTCTTTGGCAAATGATCGTTGCATTGTGCTAATGGAATCTGACAAATCCAAAGTCTTCGAAGGCTTTAGGAAAGGAGACTTGTATATTGTTGATTTCTCTACAAGACCACAACCTGCCACATGTCTACTAGCAAAAGCTTCAAAAGGCTGGTTATGGCATCGATGACTTGGTCATGCCGGGATGAGGAACTTGCATACACTCACAAAGAAGAAGCATGTCATTGGCATCGAGGGTGTCAAATACCTCAAAGATCATCTTTGTGGGGCTTGTAAGTCTGGAAAGATGACCAGAGCCAAGCATCCCTCGAAGACTATCATGACCACTTCTCGTCCCTTTGAATTACTTCATATGGATCTCTTTGGCCCTACTTATTATGACACGTTCTCGAGTTCTGCATCATTATATGGCTTTGTCATTGTTGATGATTATTCTCATTATACATGGGTGCATATCATCACTTACAATAATGAAGTGCAGGAAGTCTTTAGACGATTTTCCTCAAGAGCGTCTACGAACTTTGGTGTGAAGATCAAGCATACCGGGAGTGATAATGGAACTGAGTTCAAGAACACTGGTCTCGATGAATATCTTGATATACTTGGTATTACTCACGAGTTATCTGCTCCCTATACTCCTCATCAGAATGGCGTCGTGGAGAGCAAGAACATAACTCTTTTTGAGATGGCTCGCACTATGCTTGATGAATACAAGACACAAACTTTTTTGGCCAGAAGCTATTGATACTGCATGCCACATCATCAACAGAGTATATCTTCACAAATTCTTCAAAAAGACCTCATATGAACTCCTCACTGACAAGAAACCCAATGTAAGTTACTTCAAAGTCTTTGGTGCTAAATGCTGGATTAGAGATCCTCACCATCACTCTAAATTTGCACCGAAAGCACATGAGGGTTTTATGCTTGGTTACGGAAAGGACTCGCACACCTACAGAGTCTTCAACATCAATCATCACAAGATTGTTGAAACTGTAGATGTGCGGTTCGATGAAACTAATAACTCGCAAAGAGAGCACCTACCTCCTGTGATAGATGAAATGTCACCTGAGGAATCCATCAAGCTCAAAGCTACTGAGGATACCATCCCTACCGAAGAATCTGCTGAAGAATTCATTCCGGATCGTGAAGAAAATCATATTGGTGCTGCTGAAGAAAATGACCCTGAAGAAATTGCTGGGCCTAAGCAAAGCCATCAACCTGCACATCCTCGTGTTGCAAACGAAGTGCAGATCGAGAAAATCATCAACGACATCAACGCACCAGGTCCTCCCACGCGCTCAAAAGCTTCACACTTATCTAACTTTTGTGGGCATTTTGTTGTTTGTCTCTATCACAGAGCCCACCAAAGTTGATGAAGCATTCATGGAATCTGAGTGGATTCAAGCCATGCAAGATGAATTGCATCAATTCGAGCTCAACAATGTGTGGGAGCTTGTCAAGCGACCAGGCCCAACGCAAGCACAACATCATCGGTACCAAATGGATCTACCATAACAAACAAGATGAAAATGGCCTTGTGGTGAGGAATAAGGCTCGTCTTGTAGCTCAAGGCTACACACAGGTTGAAGGAATTGATTTCGATGAAACTTTTGCACCTGTTGCTAGACTTGAAGCTATTCGCATATTGCTTGCTTACACTAACCATCATAATATCATCTTACATCAAATGGATGTGAAAAGTGCATTCCTCAATGGTAAGCTTGAGGAAGAAGTATATGTTGCTTAACCACCAGGTTTTGAGGATCCAAAATTTCCAGATCATGTCTACAGACTCAACAAGGCCCTCTATGGCCTCAAGCAAGCACCTCAGGCGTGGTATGATACATTGAAGGAATTCCTCATGAAGAAAGGCTTCAAACCCGGTTCACTTGACCCAACTCTTTTCACCAAAGCATATGATGATGAATTATTCGTATGCCAAATATATGTTGATGATATTATCTTTGGCTGTACTAACCAACATTACAGTGACGAATTTGCCTATATGATGAGTGAGGAATATCAAATGTCTATGATGGGAGAGAGTTGAAATTCTTCTTAGGTCTTCAAATTCATCAACAACACAATGGCATATTCATATCTCAGGAGAAATACCTCAAGGATATGTTGAGGAAATTCGGCATGCAAGATTGCAAAGGCATCAAAATTCCTATGCCCACAAATGGCCATCTATGCACCGATGAAAATGGTAAAGACTTCGATCAAAAGGTATATCGCTCCATGATTGGCTCTTTATTGTACCTATGTGCATCTAGGCCGGATATTATGCTTAGTGTTTGCATGTGTGCCCGATTTCAAGCTACACCGAAGGAATCACACCATAAGGCTATGAAGCATATTCTTCGATATCTAGCTCACACTCCAACACTTGGATTATGGTATCCCAAGGGCTCTTCCTTTGATCTCATTAGATATTCTGACTCTGACTATGCTGGTGATCGGGTGGACCGCAAGTCAACATCAGGCACATGTCATTTCCTCGGACAACCCTTGGTATGTTGGTCTTCTAAGAAGCAGAACTGCGTATCACTCTCTACTGCTGAAGCTGAGTACATTGCTGCTGGATCTTGCTGTGCTCAATTGCTATGGATGAAGCAAACCCTCAAGTACCATGGCATCAATGTGAATAATGTGCCACTCTACTGCGACAATGAGAGTGCTATCAAGATTGCTGTTCAGCACTCGAAGACAAAGCACATCCAGATTCATCATCATTTTCTTCGTGACCATGTGTTGAAGGGCGACATCTCCATCGACCACGCAAATACTGAAGACCAACTGGCTGATATCTTCACAAAGCCCTTGGATGAGAAGAGATTTAGCAAGTTGCGGTGTGAGCTAAATATCTTAGAATCTTCGAATGTTCTTCGAAAAGGACACACATCCTAACACTTATGCAAATTTGATGACTTAGATGTGCAACACATGAAGTAACGTTTTTCTTCAATCAATGAAGACTAACCCTCTAAGTGTGAAGAAATTAATGAAGAATTTGATTCTCAGAACCCTATGACAATTATACGCGGTGTCTGAAATCATCATTCTTATATGGTGGGTTATGCCACCAACCAAAGTTGAAAATCTTCAATTTGAGTTTTTCTTCATTTTTGAAATTCCTCAGTTGTTCAATTTCTTCAACTTTGCATTGTCTTCACTCTTTCTGTCGTTGTTCTTCATTGGCTATATATATACTTGAGTTTTATGTCCTCTACAGCATTCACTTATTGCTAATTCTTGAAGTTAATTTTTCTGCTAAGTGAATGTGATCGGAACCTTTCCTCCTCTATGCTAAACTCAACCCAGTCTGTTAACAAATTCTTCATGTGCGTTCTATTTGAAACCCGTTCAAAATCTTCACCGTGTCCTTGTTAGCTGAAGAATTTGCGAATGAAATATTAAAATTTTCTTATATGAATTTTCGGCTTTTGCCGCTCAAACCGTTCCACATCCCACGATAAGATTTATCTATTCACCCACGATCTCCACCACACTGTACGTGGGCGACACATGTCGCTAGGATGAGAAGGGTCAGGGGCACGTTCATCCATTTTCCTCGGGCAAGCGGTTTTTCACCTCGGCTATAAATACCCCTCACCCTCCTCAGACTGCATTTACCCCGGCCGAACTCACTCCCCTCGCTCGAGCTCTGAAGCCCTAGCGCTGCCACTACCTTCATTGTCGCCGGTGTGGAAGAGCTTCACTGCCTCGACCTCGTCGCCGTCGTACTAGCGCCGGCCGCGGACATCTTCACTCTGCCGTCGCTGTAGCTGTCTTCCTCTGCCAAGTTAGGGTGTGGAAGATCTGGACTGACGAACTTCCAATCTAACACTCACAGTTCATCGTGTTCTTCATCAAGGGTAATTAAAAGTTACTTTTACTACCTTTGTTGATTCCGATGATTTCCATAAAATCTTCAAAAGGTGTTTATTCTTCAACTTCCACACTTTAAACACCTCTCGCAAACATTTGTTCTTGATCTGTTTCTCTAAGCAACATTTTTTTTCAAGATTCCTCAGTTGTGTGAATTTCACAAATCCATACAACTCTGTAACCTAAGTCAAAGAACGCTGAATGAAATTCCTCAAGACATATCTGGTCAAATTCCTCAAATTTGTTCTTTTTTGCAAAACTTCTAAGAACACATATGACCTCTCCAAATTCTTCGCACCTATACTCTGTTCACATGTACACATGTCCGCTGCTGAATCACTAGATTCTCATCAACTTAACTCATTTGTAGCGTTCCTTGAAGAAAAACTGCACACCTCTTCAGAGAACTCAATTGTTGAAAATCCTCAGCTAAAGAAAATGGCAGATGGCAAGAGACCTCAGAAGGGAGGGAAGAAACTGGAAGTGAATACTGCCTTTGAAATCCCTGATGAAATCTATGCAGGGTATTGCACTCGTGATGAGGCAACTCACGGGAAAGAAACAAAGAATGAGCGCAAGGTGCACATTCAGAAGATTGAACGAAGATGGGCACGTGAATGGAGGGAATACCGATATGTTACTCCAAAGTACATGAAGAAATTCGCTCTAAACCCTCCTTGCCCAAGACCTCCGTTGGCACCTGTCAAAATTGCTGATCCCACTAGCATCAAACACGATGAAGACTATGCTGATGAATGGGCCAAGCGGCAAGCCAAGTTGGCCAAACAGGCCAAGGAAGCAATGAGGAAATTCAACAAAGACTCAGCTGCTGCCGCTGCTGAGGCCTCTACTAGTAAGAAGGCTATGCCCAAGAAGCCTGCTCGGAAACCACCTTCCTCAGCAATGCCCTCACGGCCAAGCTCATATGTGCCCTCATGGCCTATTCCTCAAGCTGCTCCAGTTCCTCAAGTTACAAAACCCTTAGCTCCTCCAGCAAAGTTCTAGGCACCTGTGCATCTTGCCTCTTGCCAAAGGACCACATGCATCTCAATTTTTTCAGGAGCATCTGCAAGTTCTTCAGCTCCTCCTCAGTTCTTAACAGGCCCCACCTTGCTGAAGACCAAGGCTACTGCTGGACGAGGCACAAGACCAAGTCCTCATAAGAAGCAAGTTGCCTTCCAAGCACCGTCCAATGAAGACGAAGCTGATGATGAGGAATTAGCCGAAATCATCAAAGACAGACAGCAAAGGGCTGCTAGAGCCAAGGGCAGTGTTGTGCCACTCATGCTGGATCCGAAGAAGATCCTGGATTTCATTGATCTCTGGCACAAGGACCCAAACACTCCCTTGCCAGAATTAAACCTCACACCTAGCCAAAGTCATATGTTGACGGCTTTCATCTCAGAAGAAAAATGGAAATTTGAGAAAGCCAGGTCCGTGAAGAAAACACAGTACAAGAAACAATGCTTTCTGAAGGACAACATTGTAAAGCTATCGCCTGATGAACTTGTCACTCTGCAATCCGAGAACAAGAAACTCAGTGATGAATTTGACGCCTACAAGGCAGAATGGCTAGGAGCCAAAGTCAGATTCATCAGAATGGCGAAGGTATTTACACCCAATGTTGTTGCTCCAATGCACATTGAAATTCCTCAGGCTAAAGCATCTGCATAGCCTACTGAAGAACATGCCAGCACCACTGATGAAAATCAGGCTGCTGATGAGACTGAAAGCACCAGGGCTGATGAAGCTATTCTAGCCGCTGAAGAAATTGCCAGGGCAACCACTAGTGTTGCGCCTGAAGAACATGTAAGGCCAGCTGAAGCATTTGATGCTACGCCTGAAGAAACTGAACAAGTTAGGACAACTGCATCAGTTGTGCCTGAAGAAACTGCACCAATTTCCTCTGCTCCTCTTGCACCAACGCCAACACCAAGTCCTATTCTTCCTTCTGCATTAGAAGTGAAGAAAACCAAGGCTGCGGAGCAAGCAGCAATGAAGAAAAGGAAAGCATCTGCTTCCTCAGAGTCATCTGCTCCCAAGAAGGCGAAGACTTTGACCAGCTCTTTTGCAAATTCCATAGATGTTGTTCCTCTTTCAAGCATGCCATCAAAGGAAATCGTTCCTTTTGCTGAAGATTACGTGATTCCAAGCGAATCTGATGAAGAAGATCCTTCTGCTGCTTCGACAGAGCAGTTGGATGAAGAAATTGAAGTGGAAAATGTCACTTCAACCCCTCTGGTATCATCGCCCATGCCTCAGTTCACGGCTGAAGAGCAGGCGTTGAGGAAATTGATGAAGAAGAAGAAGACGTGGACATTGGGTGCACCAATCCTGTGTTGAATGATGACTATTGGGAAAGTCATCACTCCAATTTCCCCCATGTTCACCCCACTAGAACAGATTCCTCAGTCCCCAGTCCAGACTGAAGAAATTCATACGGGCTCTGATGAACCTCAAGCACCTCTTCTTACCATGCCTGAAGAAATTCCAGAGACTAGTGTTGATGTTAAAGCTACCGAAGAAAAGGAGACCAGGCTGCTACTAAAATGGAAACTGAAATACCTCAGCCTGTGGCCCCTGAGAGTGTGATTCCTGAGGCAGTGAAGACATTAACTGATACACCTCAACCCAAGCCAAAGAATCCGTTCTCGAAGACGCAGAAGTTCAAGGTTGATGACTTATTTCATGAGCATGTATTCTTCACTGACTACAACCCATATGACTCTACCTGTCTTCGAAGGAAGCGTTTCTAGACAACAAGTCAGATGAACTTCTACTCTTCACTACTATTCGATAAAGACAAGATCTTTGACCATGAGCATATTCCTCATGTGGATATGGAATCGCTGCCTTACTTCACCCCAGTCCTTAGTGTTCTTCATGACGCTGGGCTAATCAACTTCTTCACTAATATATGTGATTGGAATGAAGAGCTAATTCTTCAGTTCTACGCGACACTGCACATCATCGGCAATTATGATGATATAAACTCTTGGGTGTTGGACTGGATGACAGAGAACACACACTTCAAAGCACCGGCCTCTGAATTGCTTCATGCCCTGCCTGTTAGTCCTCCCCTTGAAGGTGCACGTCTCCTCTATCATGAACCTGAGCTCTCTGATCATTTCATGCAAGTGTTGATGAAGCCGCTGAAGTCTGGCCAAGCCCCAAGAACCAAATTCCTCGTGAAGGAATTACTTTATGTGCCTTGGACTGTCTATCGCATTTTGACCAAGACCCTGAGTCCTATCAAAGGCCACGACTCTAATGAAGAAGAAGTCGTTGGCATCATGAAGAATCTGCTATTCAATATCATGCATGGTATTCCAATCAACTACCATAACTTCTTCATGAGAACTATGGCAAATGTTGCTCTTTCTCCGTTTGAATTGAAGCCTTACACTCCCTGGATCATGAAATTCATCAGATCAAGGTCTTCAATAAACTACCAGGCTGATACACTTAATCATGGCAGCTACTTGCCCCCCATTGAAGTCCTCAAGCGGACTATTTCCTCCGCTGATGAGAAGGGCAAGGTCACTATTATTGATGAAGGCATTCGTCCATTGGATGGACAGTTCCGCAAAGCTGCATCCTACTCCACCAATGATAACTCTGCCACTCATGACTCTACCGCCAATGCTTCAAAGCAAAATCCTCAAGGCACAGCTCCAAGGGTGATGACTGATCATGAGCTTCTCCTCAGTCTTCATCAGAAGGTCGATCGCAACCACAAATGGGTCAAGCGTCAGTTTGTTCAATTCTTCACAACATCACTGCTACACACAATTCAGTGAAGAAGAACCATTACTACCTCCATGAAGTATTTGATCGCACCTGGGCTGTTCTGTCTCATCTCTATGGTGAAGAAGATCTTAAGTAGATGGGCTTCAAGCAGGACTTTGACTGGTCTAAGCAACCGTCGAAGAAATTCAAGAAAGTCAAAGTTCCTTCTTTGGTGGCCAGCTCGTTTTCTTCATCGCACGAGACTGATGAAAATGAAGATTTGGACGACACTGCGGCAGGCCCTACTCCAACAACCGACCCCATCAACGCTGGCGCTCCTCCATCGACTTGGTGATGATATTCTTTAGGGGTGTTAGTCCTCACTTTTTGTCCCTTTTGGTCATTTGATGACAAAGGGGGGTATTTGAGTTAGTCTTCAAGTGGGTCTATTAATATGGGTGTTTTTTTGTTAAGTTGCAACTCTCGCTCTTCTGAAGTGTTTGTTGGATCGAGTTGTAAACTTAAGTCCGATGGTGACCTGATACTTTTGCTCTATTTTCTGCATGCTATTTCCTCATATATGTTATGCACACATGCTGAATTACATCAGTCACCATATTTCATCATGCATTTCAAATTCTTCATTCGATATGTTAAATGCGTGTATGAATTACAAGATATAGGGGGAGATCTCCATGATATTACTCTACAATGTGCATCTACTATCAAAAGCAAATTCCTCAAATATGCACATCTTCAGGGGGAGTTCTTCTATATCTTGCAATCAAATTCCTCAACTTTGAGCACTTTTAATTGATATGTTTATCCCCATTGAAAACTTAACCTATTTTCATCAATCACCAAAAAAGCAGAGATTGTAAGTGCATCTAGTACCCCTTAGTGATTTTGGTGTATTGAAGACTTATATGTTAAGGACTAATATGTTTATGAGTGTACATAGGCTCTATAAGTCGATGAGGAGTTTGATATTTACCTTGAAGGTCGACCCTAAAAATGTATGTCTTCAGTTGAAGACTTTGGTTCTCCTAAAGATTTTGGAAGTGAAGAAATTGGTGTGACCTTGTAGACTTGGATATTCATGCGACGATTATGAAGCGTGAAGACTTGTTCTCATAGTTTCATTTTCTCTTTCTTGAGTCATAGGAAACACCGTACTGTTAAAGGGGGTCGAGGTAATACTAAGGAAACTGATTTCCAAGTGTTGCTCATCTCAAAATCCTACACCTACCAAATCCTTTCGAGTGAAGCTATTGGAAATCTCATATCCGCTTAGTCAATTTCTTTAGTGACAGAGACGAAGATCTTCCGGTCTCTGAGAAATTTGTTCTGACTGAGGAGTTAAGAATTCGCCAGTGCGGATTGCCTACACAGTGAGGAACATGGTAGCCCTCAGGAATTCAAACCTCAAATCCGACCGTTGATGTGCTATGCGCCAGCTGTCCAAAATATCCTACCACCTAATGGTCATATCATTGAAGGGCATTTATGTCTTATCATGTCGGGATGCTCCCTAGGCTATAAATAGCCGCCCCCTACAACCACTAGTTGGTTGGCTGCTCTGAGAGAAATTGACACTTGTCATTGAGAGCATCCCATCCCCCGAGGACTTTGAGCGAAAATCATCAAGTGAGGAAAACCCGAAACCCAAACCCAAACACCTACAAACCCAAAGTGATTGAGCATCACTGAAGAGATTGTTCCTGTGTGGAACCGACGCTTGTTACCTTTGAGGACTTTGTATCCTCCAGACGGTTAGGTGTCATGCTCTAAGCATCCAAGAGGAATTGCGGATTGCCGAGTGACCAAGTTTGTGAAGGTTTGGAAGTCACCTGTGAAGACTTACCACGATTGGGCGAGGTCTGTGTGACTTTAGCTCAAGGAGAATACGGTGAGGACTGTGTGTCCTTGAGTTTAAATACTCAGCCGCTCCAACGAGACGTACAACAGTAATAGCAGTTGGAACTGGTCTACCAAATCATTGTCTTCACCAAGCCTGCTGGTTCTATTTCCTCAACCCTTTCATTTCCTCATTCATGCGTTGATGAACCTGAACCATTACTGTCTGAAGACTTTGACTGAAGACTTTCTTTATTTCCTCAATCCTATTTCTTCAGTCACATAGTCTTCAGCCTGCTTATCCTGTTATCATGCTTTTCAGTACCCGTGTTTGTTTTCATTTCATCATGATGACTATGCTACTGCTCTGTTATGCTTATACCTGAGTACTTATTCCGCTGCTAGTGTGTCGTTACTTAGGAATTTCTTCACCTAGAAATTCCTCAATGACGAATTTGTAAAAATCACCCATTCACCCCCCTCTAGTCGATATAACGCACTTTCATAATAGCATTAAGATCTCCTTATCATAATGAATGCCTTCGGTTAAGTGACTCTGAAACCATAGGCATGATTGACATATGTGCAACACCTAAACAGGGGCCCTCACATTTGCACGAGAATAGAGGGCACCACAGGACAGCACCATAAATAAAATATACAATCATACCAACCAAGATCACGATTAACCCATAGGACAAAGCGGATCTACTCAAACATCATAGGATAACCATAGATCATTGGGAAATAATATATGGAGTTGAGCACCATGTTTAAGTAGAGATTACAACGGGGAGAAGGGGTATTACACTGCTGCATAGAGGGGGAGAGAGTTGGTGATGACGGTACCAAGATTGTTGATGTAGATCTCCATCCCGATGGTTGCGCCGGCGGCACTCCGGCGCCCCGAGAAGCGAGGGGGAGAGAGCCCCCCTCCTTCTTCTTCTTCCTTGGCCTCCTCTCTAGGTGGCAGATGTTGGAAATATGCCCTAGAGGCAATAATAAAAGCATTATTATTATATTTCTTTGTTCATGATTATTGTCTTTATTCATGCTATAATTGTATTATCCGGAAATCGTAATACATGTGTGAATAACAGACACCAACATGTCCCTAGTAAGCCTCTAGTTGACTAGCTCGTTGATCAATAGATAGTCATGGTTTCCTGACTATGGACATTGGATGTCATTGATAACGGGATCCCATCATTAGGATAATGATGTGATGGACAAGACCCAATCCTAAGCATAGCACAAGATCGTGTAGTTCGTTTGCTAGAGCTTTTCTAATGTCAAGTATCATTTCCTTTGACCATGAGATCGTGTAACTCCCGGATACCGTAGGAGTGCTTTGGGTGTATCAAACGTCACAACGTAACTGGGTGACTATAAAGGTGCATTACAGGTATCTCCAAAAGTGTCTGTTGGGTTGACACGGATCGAGACTGGGATTTGTCACTCCGTATGACGGAGAGATATCACTGGGCCCACTCGGTAATGCATCATCATAATGAGCTCAAAGTGACCAAGTGTCTGGTCACGGGATCATGCATTACGGTACGAGTAAAGTGACTTGCCGGTAACGAGATTGAACGAGGTATTGGGATACCGACGATCGGATCTCGGGCAAGTAACATATCGATTGACAAAGGGAATTGCATACGGGGTTGATTAAATCCTCGACATCGTGGTTCATCCGATGAGATCATCGTGGATCATGTGGGAGCCAACATGGGTATCCAGATCCCGCTGTTGGTTATTGACCGGAGAGGATCTCGGTCATGTCTACATGTCTCCCGAACCCGTAGGGTCTACACACTTAAGGTTCAGTGACGCTAGGGTTGTAGGGATATGTATATGCAGTAACCCGAATGTTGTTCGGAGTCCCGGATGAGATCCCGGATGTCACGAGGAGTTCCAGAATGGTCCGGAGGTAAAGATTTATATATGGGAAGTCCTGTTTCGGGCATCGGGACAAGTTTCGGAGTTATCGGTATTGTACCGGGACCACCGGAAGGGTCCCGGGGTCCACCGGGTGGGTCCACCTGTCCCGGGGGGCCACATGGGCTGTAGGGGGTGCGCCTTGGACTACATGGGCCAAGGGCACCACCCCTAGGGCAACCGCCCCTCCCGGCTTGGGGGGCAAGTTTCCTAGGGGGTGGGGGAGCCCAAACCCATCTAGGGTTTCCCCTATGCCCGCCGCCCCTCCCCTAGGGAACCCTAAGGCGCCTCCCCCTCCTCCCTTCCCCCTATATATAGTGAGGGAGAGAGAGGGCAAGCCAGCACCCTTCCCCTGGCGCAGCCCTCTCCCTCCTCCAACACCTCTCCTCCTCCGTAGTGCTTGGCGAAGCCCCTGCCGGAGAACCACGAGCTCCATCACCAACCATGCCGTCGTGCCTATCGGAGTTTTCCCTCAACTTCTCCTCTCCCCTTGCTGGATCAAGAAGGAGGAGACGTCCCCGGGCTGTACGTGTGTTGAACGCGGAGGCACCGTTATTCGGTGCTTAGATCGGATTCGGCCGCGATCTGAATCGCTTCATGTACGACTCCACCACTGCGTTTCTTGCAACGCTTCCGCTTAGCGATCATCAAGGGTATGAAGATGCACTCCCTCTCTGTCGTTACTAGTCTCTCCATAGATTGATCTTGGTGATGCGTAGAAAATTTTGAATATCTGCTACGTTCCCTAACAGTGGCATCATGAGCTAGGTCTATTGCGTAGATTCTATGCACGAGTAGAACACAAGTTGTTGTGGGCGTTGATTTTGTTCAATATGCTTACCGTTACTAGTCCTATCTTGTTTCGACGGTATTATGGGATGAAGCGGCCCAGACCGAATTTACATGTACACTTACGTGAGACAGGTTCCATCGACCGACATGCACTTGTTGCATAAGGTGGCTAGCGGGTGCCAGTCTCTCCCACTTTAGTCGGATCGGATTCGATGAAAAGGGTCCTTATGAAGGGTAAATAGCAATTGGCATATCACATTGTGGTTTTGGCGTAGGTAAGAAATGTTCTTGCTAGAAACCTATAGCAGCCACGTAAAAACTTGCAACAACAAATTAGTGGACATCTAACTTGTTTTTGCAGCATATGCCGCGTGATGTGATATGGCCAAAAAGGATGTGATGAATGAAATATATGTGATGTATGAGATTGATCAGATTCTTGTAATAGGAATCACGACTTGCATGTCGATGAGTATGACAACCGGCAGGAGCCATAGGAGTTGTCTTTATTTATTGTATGACCTGCGTGTCACTGAATAACGCCATGTAATTACTTTACTTCATTGCTAAACCGTTAGCCACAGTGGTAGAAGTAATAGTTGGAGAGACAACTTCATGGAGATACGATGATGGAGATCATGATGATGGAGATCAAGGTGTCATGCCGGTGACGATGATGATCATGGAGCCCCGAAGATGGAGATCAAAAGGAGCAAAATGATATTGGCCATATCATGTCACTATTTGATTGCATGTGATGTTTATCATGTTTATGCATCTTATTTGCTTAGAACGACGTTAGTAAATAAGATGATCCCTCATAATAATTTCAAGAAAGTGTTCCCCCTAACTGTGCACCGTTGCGAAAGATCGTTGCTTCGAAGCACCACGTGATGATCGGGTGTGATAGATTCTAACGTTCACATACAACGGGTGTAAACCAGGTTTACACACGCAAAACACTTAGGTTGACTTGACGAGCCTAGCATGGACAGACATGGCCTCGGAACACAAGAGACCGAAAGGTCGAAAATGAGTCGTATAATAGATACGATCAACATGAAGATGTTCACCGATGATGACTAGTCCATCTCACGTGATGATCGGACACGGACTAGTTGACTCGGATCATGTATCACGTAGATGACTAGAGGGATGTCTATCTGAGTGGGAGTTCATCAAATAATTTGATTAGATGAACTTAATTATCAAGAACATAGTCGAAAAGGTCTTTACAAATTATGTCGTAAGCTCGCGCTTTAGTTCTACTGTTTAGATATGTTCCTAGAGAAAATATAGTTGAAAGTTGATAGTAGCAATTATGCGGACTGGGTCCGTAAACTGAGGATTGTCCTCATTGTTGCAACAGAAGGCTTATGTCCTTAATGCACCGCTCGGTGTGCTGAACCTCAAACATGCGTCTGTGGATGTTCGCGAACATACTGACATACATGGTTTTGTATGAACTACATGGATAGTTCAAGTAATGTTAACGCGTTTAGCAATTGTGGGCGCTGAAGACGTTTTTTGAAACGTCGCGGAACCAGTATGAGATGTTCCAAGGGGCTGAAATTGGGATTTCAGGCTCGTGCCCACGTCAAAGAGGTATGGACTCCGACGCCTTTCTTAGTCCTACCAACTAAGGGAGAAAAAGCTCAAATCGTTGAGGCTTCGCAGTCAGATTGTCTGGGTACACACAATCACTTGAATCGAGTGGGAGATTAATCTTCAAGATGAGATACTGATGTTCTTCTCCAAAGTCCATTGCCACAAGCTACTAGAGCTTCGTGATGAACTATAAATATTCAGGGGATAGATATGATGATCCTTGAAATAATTCGTGATGTTTTGACACCTGTAGCGATAAGTAGATAATCAGAAGGAGCATCAATTTGTTGAGGTGGTTTAGTGAAACCTAACTAGTTTCAAGAAGGGCAAGGGAATGAAGGGATACTTCATGGAACGGTAAATCATTGTTTGCTGCTTCTAGTGAAGAAACCCAAGGTTGAACCCAAACCCGAGACTGAGTGCTTTTATTGCAAGGAAAGTGGTCACTGGAAGCGGAACTGCCCCAAATACTTAGCGGACAAGAAGGCCGGCAAAACCACAGCAGGAGCTGCGGAATAAACGGAAACTGGCGAAGGACGAGGTGACGATGCGCGTCGGGAATGGTTCCAAGGTCGATGTGATCGCCGTCGGCACGCTACCTCTACATTTACCTACGGGATTAGTTTTGCACCTCAATAATTGTTATTTTGTGCCAAGTTTGAGCATGAACATTGTATCAGCATCTCGTTTAATTCGAGATGGCTACTCATTTAAATCCGAGAATAATTGTTGTTCTATTTATATGAGAGATATGTTTTATGGTCATGCTCCGATGGTGAATGGTTTATTCTTTATGAATCTCGAGCGTAATGCTACACATATTCATAGTGTAAGTACCAAAAGATGTAAGATTGATAGTGATAGTCCCACATACTTGTGGCACTGCCGCCTTGGTCACATAGGTGTCAAACGCATGAAGAAGCTCCATGCTGATGGACTTTTAGAGTCTCTTGATTACGAATCATTTGACACGTGCGAACCATGCCTCATGGGTAAAATGACCAAGACTCCATTCTCAGGAACAATGGAGCGAGCACCCAACTTATTGGAAATCATACATACTGATGTGTGCGGTCCAATGAGTGTTGAGGCTCGCGGTGGCTATCGTTATGTTCTCACCCTCACTGATGACTTGAGTAGATATGGGTATGTCTACTTAATGAAACACAAGTCTGAGACCTTTGAAAAGTTCAAGGAATTTCAGAGTGAAGTTGAGAATCAACGTGACAGGAAAATCAAGTTTCTACGATCAGATCGTGGAGGAGAATACTTGAGTCACGAGTTTGGTACACACTTAAGAAAATGTGGAATAGTTTCACAACTCACGCCGCCTGGAAAACCTCAGCGTAATGGTGTGTCCGAACGTCGTAATCGCACTCTATTAGATATGGTACGATCTATGATGTCTCTTATCGAATTACCACTATCGTTTATGGGTTAGGCATTAGAGACAACCGCATTCACTTCAAATAGGGCACCACGTAATTCCGTTGAGATGACAATGTATGAACTATGGTTTAGAGAAACCTAGGATGTCGTTTCTTGAAAGTTTGGGGGCTGTGACGCTTATGTGGAAAAGTTTCATCCTGATAAGCTTGAACCCAAAGCGGATAAATACATCTTCATAGGACACCCAAAACAGTTGGGTATACCTCCTAATTCAGACCCGGAAGCAAAAGTAATTGTTTCTAGAAACCGGGTCCTTTCTAGAGAAAAAGTTTCTCTCGAAAGAATTGAAGTGGGAGGATGGTGGAGACTTGATGAGGTTATTTAAACCATCACTTCAACCAGTGTGTAGCAGGGCACAGGAAGTTGTTCCTGTGGCACCTACACCAATTGAAGTGGAAGTTGATGATAGTGATCATGAAACTTCGGATCAAGTCACTACCAAACCTTGTAGGACGACAAGGACGCCGACTGCTTTCAGAGTGGTACGGTAATCCTGTCTTGGAGGTCATGTTGCTAGAACAACAATGAACCACGAGGTATAGAGAAGCGATGGTGGGCTCGGATTCTGACAAAATGGCTCGAGGCCATAAAATCCGAGAGAGGATCCATGTATGAAAACAAAGTCTAGACTTTGGAAGAACTACTTGATGGTCGTAAGGCTGTTGGGTACAGATGGATTCTAAAAGGAAGACGGACAATGATGGTAAAGTATCACCATTAAGAAAGCTCGACTTGTCGTTAAGATGTTTTCCGACAAGTTCAAGGAGTTGACTACGATGAGACTTTCTCACTCGTAGCGATGCTAAGAGTCTGTTGGAATTATATTAGCAAATTACTGCATGATTATGAAATCTTGCAGATAGGATGTCAAAACATTGTTTCCTCGATGATATTCTTGAGGGAAAGGTTGTATGTGATACAACCAGAAGTTTTTTGTCAATCCTGAAAGATGCAACAAGTACGCAAAGCTCCAACGCTCGATTTATGGCTGGTGCAAGCATCTCAGAGTTGGAACATTCGTTTTGATGAGATGATCAAAGCGTTTGGGTTTACACAGACTTATGGAGAATCCTGTGTTTACAAGAAAGTGAGTGGGAGCTCTATAGCATTTCTCACACTATATGTAGATGACATACTTTTGATGGGAAATGATATAGAACTTTTGGACAGCATTAAGGCCTACTTTGAATAAGAGTTTTTTCAATGAAGGACCTTGGAGAAGCTGCTTATATATTAGGCATCAAGATCTATAGGGATAGATCGAGACGCCTCATAGGTCTTTCACAAAACACATATCTTGATAAGATTTTGAAGAAGTTCAAAATGGATCAGTCCAAGAAGGGTTCTTGCCTGTTTTGCAAGGTGTGAAATTGAGCTCAAGCTCAATGTCGACCACGGCAGAAGATATAGAAGAGATGAGTGTCATCCCTATGCCTCAGCCATAGGTTCTATTATGTATGCCATGCTGTGTACCAGACCTGATGTAAACCTTGCCGTAAGTTTGGTAGGAAGGTACCAAAGTAATCCCGGCAAGGAACACTGGACAGCGGTCAAGAATATCCTTAAGTACCTGAAAAGGACTAAGGAAATGTTTCTCGTTTATGGAGGTGACGAAGAGCTCGTCGTAAAGGGTTACGTCGACGCTAGCTTCGACACAGATCTGGATGACTCTAAGTCACAAACCGGATACGTGTATATTTTGAATGGTGGGGCAGTAAGCTGGTGCAGTTGCAAGCAGAGCGTCGTGGCGGGATCTACATGTGAAGCGGAGTACATGGCAGCCTCGGAGGCAGCACATGAAGCAATTTGGATGAAGGAGTTCATCACCGACCTAGGAGTCATACCCAATGCGTCGGGGCCGATCAAGCTCTTCTGTGACAACACTGGAGCTATTGCACTTGCCAAGGAGCCCAGGTTTCACAAGAAGACAAGGCACATCAAGCGTCGCTTCAACTCCATTCGTGAAAATGTTCAAGATGGAGACATAGAGATTTGTAAAGTACATACGGACCTGAATGTAGCGGATCCGTTGACTAAACCTCTCCCTAGAGCAAAACATGATCAACACCAGAATTCCATGGGTGTTCGATTCATCACAATGTAACTAGATTATTGACTCTAGTGCAAGTGGGAGACTGTTGGAAATATGCCCTAGAGGCAATAATAAAAGCATTATTATTATATTTCTTTGTTCATGATTATTGTCTTTATTCATGCTATAATTGTATTATCCGGAAATCGTAATACATGTGTGAATAACAGACACCAACATGTCCCTAGTAAGCCTCTAGTTGACTAGCTCGTTGATCAATAGATAGTCATGGTTTCCTGGCTATGGACATTGGATGACATTGATAACAGGATCACATCATTAGGATAATGATGTGATGGACAAGACCCAATCCTAAGCATAGCGTGAGATCGTGTAGTTCGTTTGCTAGAGCTTTTCTAATGTCAAGTATCTTTTCCTTTGACCATGAGATCGTGTAACTCCCGGATACCGTAGGAGTGCTTTGGGTGTATCAAACGTCACAACGTAACTGGGTGACTATAAAGGTGCATTACAGGTATCTCCGAAAGTGTCTGTTGGGTTGACACGGATCGAGACTGGGATTTGTCACTCCGTATGACGGAGAGATATCACTGGGCCCACTCGGTAATGCATCATCATAATGAGCTCAAAGTGACCAAGTGTCTGGTCACGGGATCATGCATTACGGTACGAGTAAAGTGACTTGCCGGTAACGAGATTGAACGAGGTATTGGGATACCGACGATCGGATCTCGGGCAAGTAACATATCGATTGACAAAGGGAATTGCATACGGGGTTGATTAAATCCTCGACATCGTGGTTCATCCAATGAGATCATCGTGGAGCATGTGGGAGCCAACATGGGTATCCAGATCCCGCTGTTGGTTATTGACCGGAGAGCGATCTCGGTCATGTCTACATGTCTCCCGAACCCGTAGGGTCTACACACTTAAGGTTCAGTGACGCTAGGGTTGTAGGGATATGTATATGCAGTAACCCGAATGTTGTTCGGAGTCCCGAATGAGATCCCGGACGTCACGAGGAGTTCCGGAATGGTCCGGAGGTAAAGATTTATATATGGGAAGTCCTGTTTCGGGCATCGGGACAAGTTTCGGGGTTATCGGTATTGTACCGGGACCACCGGAAGGGTCCCGGGGGTCCACCGGGTGGGTCCACCTGTCCCGGGGGGCCACATGGGCTGTAGGGGGTGCGCCTTGGCCTACATGGGCCAAGGGCACCAGCCCCACATAGGCCCATGCGCCTAGGGTTTGAGGGGGAAGAGTCCTAGGAGGGGAAGGCACCTCCTAGGTGCCTTGGGGGGGAAGGGAAACCCCCCTTGGCCGCCGCCCCCTAGGAGATTGGATCTCCTAGGGCCGGCCACCCCCCTTGGCCCTCCTATATATAGTGGGGGAAAGGAGGGACTTCAGAGCTTGGCCTTTGGTTGCCTCCTTCTCCCTCTCCAACACCTCCTCCTCCTCCATAGTGCTTGGCGTAGCCCTGCCGGAGTACTGCAGCTCCATCAACACCACGCCGTCGTGCTGCTGCTGGTGCCATCTCCCTCAACCTCTCCTCCCCCCTTGATGGATCAAGGAGGAGACGTGGCTGTTCCGTACGCATGTTGAACGCGGAGGTGCCATCCGTTCGGTGCTAGGATCTCCGGTGATTTGGATCACGTCGTGTTCAACTACATCATCCCCGTTCTTTGAACGCTTCCGCTCGCGATCTACAAGGTATGTAGATCCATCTAATCACTCGTTGCTAGATGAACTCATAGATGGATCTTGGTGAAACCGTAGGAATTTTTTTGTTTTCTGCAACGTTCCCCAACAGCAGATGGGTTTCCCCTCTAGTCCTTGGCTTCCATGGCATGGGAGGGGCGAGAGCACCTCCGAGATTGGATCTCCCTCTCTGTTCTCTTCTGTTTCACGCTCTCCAGATCTGGCCAAAATCTGTTTCTTATATTCTCGGAAATCCATCACTCCGATTGTGCCGATCTTTTTACACGACTTTTTTTCCTGATATCAGCTTCCTTGCACCCGAAGTATCGCTCCAACCGACGTACGAGGTGAGACAACCCACCACCACACGCCAGGGCCCTAGGGCGTGCCCTGGTGTATCGTGGTCCGTGTGGGCCTCCGTTTGCAGTGATTCCAACTCCCAAAAATCACAAATATTCCAAAATAATTCTCCGTGGAGTTGCATCACGTTTGGAATTCGTTTGATATGGATTTTCTGTGATACAAAAACAGGTAACAAATATGAATTGGCACTGGGCACTGGATAAGTAAGTTAGTCCAAATAAATCATATAAAAAGTTGCCAAAAGTATGTAAAAGGTGAATAATATTGGCATGAAACAGTCATAAATTATAGATACGACGGAGACGTATCAACATCCCCAAGCTTAATTCCTGCTCGTCCTCGAGTAGGTAAATGATAAAAAAGATATTTTTTGATGTGGAATGCTACCTAACATAAACTTGATCATATGTCTAGTCATGGCATGAATATTAAGACATAAGTGATTCAAAGCTATAGTCTATAATTTGACATAAAGACATCAATACTCAGGCATCCCAATAAACAATCATGTCTTTCAGAATATCAACGTTAAAGAACGCTATCCCTACAAAATCATATAGTCTTGTCATGCTCTGTCTTCTTAACACAAAGTATAAATCATGCACAACCCCGATGACAAGCCGAGCAATTGGTTCATACTTTTTAACACGCTTCAGCTTTTCAACCCTCATGCAATACATGAGCGCAAGCCATGGATATAGCACTACGGGTGGAATAGAGTATGATGATAGGGGTAAATATAAAGAAGATAAAAAAGTAAGAAAGTCTCACATCGACGCGGCTAACCAACGGGCTATGGAGATGCCCATCAATTGATATCAATGCAAGGAGTAGGGATTGCCATGCAATGAATGCACTAGGAGCTATAAGTGTATGAAAGCTCCATATGAAAACTAAGTGGGTGTGCATCTAATCCTATAATGAAATGTTCCCACTAGTATATGAAAGTGACAACATATGAGACTCTCCATATGAAAAACATGGTGCTACTCTGAAGCACAAGTGTGGTAAAGGATACTATCAATGCCCCTTCTCTCTTTGTTTATTTTTTTCTTTTTTTTCTTTTTCTTTCTTTTTTTTCTTTTCTTTTCTTTTTTCTTTTCTTTTTCTTTTTCTCTCATTGTCTGGAGTCTCATCCCAACTTGTGGGGGAATCATAGTCTCCATCATCCTTTCCTCACTGGGGCACTGCGCTAAAAAAGATGATCATCACACTTCTATTTACTTATAACTCAAAAGGAATAAAAATTACAACTCGATACCTATGACAAAATATGACTCTATATGAATGCCTCTGTCAATGATCAAGTGTAACATGTATAAAAAATGATGCACGGTGGCTGAGCCACAACTACTATGTCAGCTATGTGATCATGCAAAGCAATATGACAACGAATGCTCAAGTCATCAAAACGGAAGCGCTGGAAGTTGCATGGCAATATATCTCGGAATGGCCATGGAAAAGCCATAATAGGTAGGTATGGTGGCTGTCTTGAGGAAGATATAATAAGGCTTATGTGTGATAGAGCGTATCATATCACGGGATTTGGATGCACCGGCGAAGTTTGCACCATGTCTCTAGGTGAGAAAGGGCAATGCACGGTACCGTAGAGGCTAGCAAATTGCGGAAAGGTAAGAGTGTGTATAATGACTCACATTAGTCATAAAGAACTCATATACTTATTGCAAAAGTTTATTAGCCCTCTAAGCAATGTACTACTACGCATGCCCCTAGGGGGATAGATTGGTAGGAAAAGACCATCGCTCGTCCCCGACTGCCACTCATAAGGAAGACAATCAAGGATAAATTGCGCTCCAACTTTCATAGCATAACGAGAGACTATACGTGCATGCTTCGGGAATCACAAACCTTAACACCAATATTATTACTAACCACAACCGTTTACTAGTACTTCCCACATATTTATCATCTCTATATTGTAAAACTATTGCAAGGAATCAAACATATCATATTCAGTGATCCATAAGCTTTATGTAGGATTTTATGACTAACCATGCAATTGACCAATTCCTGTTGACTCTCTAAATAGATATAAATGAAGCATGAGAGTTCAATTCTTTCTACAAAAGATCATGCTCTAACAAATATAAGTGAAGCAAAAGAGCATTCTATGAACATCGGTTTTCTATGTGAAGAGAAACCGGCTATCCAAACTTCAAATGATATAAGTGAAGCACATGAAGCATTCTATAAAGCCATACTCAAAAGATATAAGTGAAGTGCAATGAGCATTATATAAATCAACCATGGACTATATCATACCAGCATGGTGCATAAAAGCAAAGTGAAAACTAAATGCAAAAGATGCTCCAAGATTTGCACATATCACACGAACAAAACGAATCCGAAAACATACCGATACTTGTTGAAGAAAGATGGGATGCCTTCCGGGGCATCCCCAAGCTTAGGCGCTTGAGTCTCCTTGAATAATTACTTGGGGTTCCTTGGGCATCCCCAATCTTGAGCTCTTGCCTCTCCTCCTTCTCCTCATATCGAGACCTCCTCGATCTTCAAACACTTCATCCACACAAAACTTAAACGAACTTTTAGTGGCGGGGTTAGTGAAAATGGCAATGAAATCCCATCATGTACTGCTGCAAACTTATTGTATAATTATAAACAAACATTAACCACTGTATGCTATCACAATTCTATGGCCCTAAGTCAAGGAGGCTTCAACAAGAATTCAAACATACGCAAATAATGAAGTTGTAACAGCAATCTGTGAAAACAGGACAGTTTGTAAAGATTTGAACATCCACCATACTTCTGTAACTCTAATAATTATGAGAAAATTAGGAAAAATAAAAATTTTATATAGAAAGACATTGCAGAAAGTTTCAGAACCATTTGACGTTCCAGTAAAAACTGTAAAATTGTGCACTACAGCCAAAGTTCCTATTTTGCACCGCACAAACCAACAAGCAATTTAAACATCCTAAAGGCAAATCTTGGCACATTATTTTTATAATACAATGGAATTGTACAAGGGAATAATTATTTTTGTTGAAAAGTTTCTGTAATTAAGATTGACAAAGTTTCCATGAGCATGAACAAAGTTCAAGGAGCTCCCCCACTTCAACAATGCTTGTCTCTCTCACTTTCACTTTCCTTTTTGAAAAGTTTTGTGTTCCCCTCTATATTTTTTGTTGTTTTAAACTTTATAAAAGCACTCAACAGAAATAAATGACTCTATAAAACTTCTGGGTTGTCTCCCTGGCAGTGCTTTCTTTAAAGCCATTAAGCTAGGCATAACGTGCTCAAGTAATGGATCCACCTGGATCCCAAGGTATATCAAAGACAATTTTAATTAACAATATTTGCCATTTAGTAGTGATCACAAAGCAACATATATCAAGTAATGAGGAAGTCTAACTCTCTTCCTATGCATCAGCATGTCATACAAGAACAATTCATGCACATCAAGTAAAGGCCAATACATAGCATAAGTAGTTTCTTGCAATTTTATCATGTTGGAAACATAAAGAGGTGGAGATGTAGTTCGTATCTCATAATAATTGCAAGTAGGATCATAAAGCACATGCATATTAGATTCATCAAAATTATCATGTGCAACGGTAAAAGGCAGCCCATCAATATAATCCTTAATAAGAACAAACTTCTCCGATATAGTGTAGTTTGGAGAATTCAGAAAGATAATAGGACTATCATGTGTGGGTGCAATAGCAATAATTTCATTGTTTACATAAGGAGTAGTAGCAAGTTCATCTCCATAAGCATAATTCATATTGGCATCTTGGCCACAAGCATAGCAAGCATCATCAAAAAGGGATATTTCAAATGAATCAACGGGATAATAGCAATTATCATCACATTCATCCTTCGGTAAGAACGAAGGGACATTAAAAAATGTATGAGTTGAAGAGTTACTCTCATTAGAAGGTGGGCACGGGTAGCTAATCCGCTCTTCCTCCTGTTGTTCTTCACTCTCCTCATCATCTTTTTCATCCAATGAGCTCACAGTTTCATCAATTCCTTCTTCCATAGACTCCTGCAAAAGAATTAGTCTCTTCTTGGACAGCGGAGACTCTCTCAATAAATGCATCAATATCGGAATTGTATTTGTAATTATCATAGCAATATTTAAGGATGGAAAAATTTTCAGGTCTATAAACTGAATCATCAAAATCTTCAAACTTTTCAAACAAAGATTCAATTTCATAAGCACCCTTAAAAGTAACAAATTCTTCTATTTGTTCCACATCGTAATAATCATATATACCATTGGGATAAGAAGCCAAGGTTTCATTAGCATTAAATTCACATGAAAAGGGAAGATGTAGGGCATTCATCCTAGAGCAACAAGTATAATCATATCTCAAGCATAATTGCCTAGCATACCAATGCAACATATAAATTTGATCCCATAAAAGTTTCCCTTTTTGTGTCAAGTGATAATCCCTAAAGTATTCACGTTGATCCAATGTTACTCCCATTATCAAGTTGAATGGGGTTTTCTCAGGATTATCAAAGTAGTGCATAATATCTTTCACATAACGACCATCGAGGGTTTTAGGAGGTTCCCCATCTCCATGAGTAGCAAGTACCACTAATTTTTTTGGTGGTTCGTGTTCCATATCCATAACTAAAGATAGAGAACAACTTAGAATAGGAAATAAAAAATACTGTGATAAAGCAAACAAGCACACACGAGAATATTCACCCCACGCTATTGCTCCCTGGCAACGGCGCCAGAAAAAGGTCTTGATAACCCACAAGTATAGGGGATCGTTTGTAGCCGTCTTCAATAAATAAGAGTGTCGAACCCAACGAGGAGCTAAAGGTAGAACAAATATTCCCTCAAGTTCTATCGACCACCGATACAACTCTACGCACTCTTGACGTTTGCTTTACCTAAAACGAGTATGAACAAGAATAAAACTATGAGTACTTTGCAAGAATAAAACTACGAAGAAATTGCAAGGTAATAAAAGTGGATAGCTTTTGTCAACAAGAAAGTCATTTGTCCCTAGGAAATCGATAACAAGTACCCGTAATCATTCTTGCAATTTTATATGAGGGAGAGGCATGAGCTACCATACTTTCTCTACTTGGATCATATGCACGTATGATTGGAACTCTAGCAAGCATCCGCAACTACTAAAGATCATTAAGGTCATGAAACCCAACCATAGCATTAAGTATCAACTCCTCTTTACTCCCATACGCCATGACCCACCTACTCAGGTTTAAGCTTCTGTCACTCTCGCAACCCACCATAGGCAAACCATGAACATATTGCAACACCCTACAGCGGGGGCCCCTCACGTTTGCGCGAGAACGGAGAGCACCATAGGACAGGACCATAAATAAAATATACAATCATACCAACCAAGATCACGATTAACCCATAGGACAAAGCAGATCTACTCAAACATCATAGGATAAGCATAGATCATTGGGAAATAATATATGGAGTTGAGCCCCATGTTTAAGTAGAGATTACAGCTGGGAGAAGGGGTGTTACACTGCTACATAGAGGGGGAGAGAGTTGGTGATGACAGTAGCAAGATTGTTGATGTAGATTGTCGTCCCGATCGTTGCCGCGGCGGCACTCCGGCGCTCCCGGAAACGAGGGGGAGAGAGCCCCCTCCTTCTTATTCTTCCTTAGCCTCCTCCCTAGGTGGGAGAAGGGTTTCCCCTCTGGTCCTTGACTTCCATGGCATGGGAGGGGCGAGAGCCCCTCCGAGATTGGATCTCCCTCTCTGTTCTCTTCTGTTTCGCGCTCTGCAGATCTGGCCAAAAACCGTTTCTTATATTCCCGGAGATCCGTAACTCCGATTGCGCTGATCTTTTTACACGATTTTTTTCCTGATATAAGCTTCCTTGTGTCTGAATTACAGTTCCAACCGACGTACGAGGTGAGCACAACCCACCACCACGCGCCAGGGGCCTGGGGCGCGCCCTGGTGTATCGTGATCCATGTGGGCCTCCGTTTGCGGTGATTCCAACTCCCAAAAATCATGAATATTCCAAAATAATTCTCCGTGGAGTTGCATCACGTTTGGACATCATTTGATATGGATTTTCTGTGATACAAAAACAGGTAACAAATAGGAACTGGCACTGGGCACTAGGCACTGGTAAGTAAGTTAGTCCAAATAAATCATATAAAAAGTTGTCAAAAGTATGTAAAAGTTGAATAATCTTGGCATGAAACAATCAAAAATTATAGATATGACAGAGACGTATCACCCAACACCGAACAAGGTCGACGCCGGTTAAACCATTAGCCATGAAGGCTCGGAGCTTTGAAAAAATTGGCGCATATTTGGCCTGCTCCTTCGTGTTGATCTGCGGGGGGAGTGGATGTGCATTGCTAAGCCGGTGGTCGTGGTAACCCGGCAGAAGATTTTTGTCTGCTGGAGATGTGTTTTGGCAGTACAACCAAGTTTGATTCCAGTCCTTAGGATGGCTGGGCGGCTTGGCATAAGGAAAACTGGCTTCTTTCCTCTTTCAAATTGAAACTCCACCGATTTCCAAGTTGGGTCTGTCAGTAAACTCTGTTTGAGGGTTTAACTAATAAAATTCTCTAACAATTCAACTATGGGCTCCTCTTGAAGATAAGCTTCACAAAATTCTTGGAAGTTGCAAATATTGGACACGGAGTTGGGCCCAATGTCTTGAGGATGAAGTTGGAAAAAGTGAAGTACGTCTCGGAAGAACTTTGAGTTGGGTGGGCTAAACCCCCGGATCATGCAGTCAGTGAAAACAATCACTTCTCCGTCCTTGGGCTCAGGAGGATTATCTTCGCCTGGGACCCTCCAGTGGATGTCCTCTTTCTTGGCTAAGGTGTCAGTTGCAACAAAATTGTTCAGGTCTTCTTCGGTGACCCAGGATGGGACCCAGTTGCAGGCAGGGTATGTCTTAGTCATTTTGATGATCTGAAAGGAAGATTATGCTGGTTTAAGATTATGTGGTTAAGCCGGCTGTTGGTTTAAAGGCAAATAATGATGAAACATGCATGCAAAGGAGTTAAGTCGGAGGATAGTATTGAAGTTATAAAGGTGAGCTATTGGCGGCTTAAGAGGGGACTAATGGTACCTGGCGGGTTATGGTTTTATGAGTTAAGCCGCCCACACAGTTATTGATTTACAGATCTGTGAGTGGAAAAATCGCTAAGTGTTGGACAAACAGATTTCACAGATTGATGCTATGATTTTGGATCTATGATAGTTCAAGTAATGGAAAAATATCTAAACCTAAGTTGCAACAGTTGAGCAGTTCATGTGTCCAGATTGGATCTCTCACTCAGAGGAGATGCTCAAATATCGAAAATGAGTACTACAACTAATGTCGCGCAGGAGGAGTACTAAGTTTGGATCAAAACCACAAGATACAGTGAAGAATGAAGAAGGGCGGAGATGAACTCCGATGAACTCATGGAAACCCTAATGGGTTCTACGGCGAGAAGAAAAGGGAAAACTCACCGGAGCTGTTGAACAGCGGAGGCGCGCAGATGGACTCTGATCGATTCAGGTTGATGCAGCGGCCGTGGTTGAGGCAGTGGCGAAGGCCGACGGCGGCGGCAGAGCTCAGGCGCTGAGGTGTCATGAGGAAGAAGATGAAGACGAGGAGGCAAGGGGGGAAAGTGAAAGGGACCCCTGGCCCTATTTATAAGGCAGAAGGATAAGTGGCATGCGCGGGAATCGAGGAGGCTGAAAAATGGAAAAGTGACAGCACAGACGCCTCGATCTTCGTAGATTCATTAAAAGTGAAGGTATATTAAGATTTGGGCCTCGTGTGATATTAATGTGAGATGACATCATGGCAGCTTACTACGATTCTGTGAGCTGACATCACGGCGGGTTATAAGATCCCGCGAGGACAGATGAGGCAAGGATTTTTTTCTAAGTGTTGAAGATTGATATGAACAAGTTCACATCAACCTGGGGCCTAATGTTGGGGATAAAACTATTGGGTATAACCCGCCCAGGAGGGTCCGGGTCATACCACTGGCGGTTCATAACCAGAAGGCCCATGAAGATGTTGAAGATGGCGGTTCACGACACAAGCTTACTGAAGGTCCACGACCCAGAGAGACTTGAGGCCCACGGGAGTAAACCGCCATATGTTAACTTTTATGTTAAGGAAAGTGTAGATTCTATCACCGAGCCGGACACGTTGTGTATGAGCCGGCTGGGACTCTGTAAGCCGCCGGGCATCAACCTGTGTATGTAAAGGGGTGACCCAGCGGCGGTTAGGGCAAGAAAGAAGAAATCGAGAACTAGGTCAAGCGTATTCGCTCCCTGGCAATCAAAGCCCAAGCAATACAACCCTAAACTAGAGTAGGCCTTTACCTCCACCGCAAGGGGCCGAACCAGTATAAATTCTATGTGTCCCTTGTCCCATTTAACCCCTTCAAGCTAACTATGTTGCGATGGCTCCACACCTAAGTCCTCATGCTAGGGCATCTGACGTGACAATTCCACGACACCTAACCCGCGCGATGCATGCGGCATACGTGGCTAAGGATAAGGGCGCGGTGGGAAGAGTAAATTGGCAATTTCTATCTCGTGCATTAAAGCCATTCACGGGCCATTACTAGAGCGGTCACACTACTATTGGCCTTGCTCGACGCATGGGAAAACCAGAAACTGGCCAGGAATCAAGACTAATGAAGGAGCATAGAGGATCTCAAGGGACCAGCCTCTTCGACAGCACTGCCTGTGCACTTGTTCGGCCCTACCCTGACAATGCTCGGCATCATGTTCGGGGCAGGCCCGGGGGCTTCTACCAGTGCAACAGACCCAGGGCCTGTTGACCTGACTGTGCATAGGCACAAGATCAAGATTGGAGAACCAGAGCAAGAGACCAAGAGACTCGAAGAACCAGTTAACAGATCAGGAGGAACCAAGACTGAGGCAGAGGAGCCACATATTACCACGGAAGAGGCCTCCCTTTCCAGGCAGGCGAGCCTGGCAAGGGCGATTCCACCACCATAAGAAGAGGACCAAGGCGTCCCGGCAGGGCCTGCCGGGACTTGCGGAGACCAGATCACCCCATCGACTGCTCCACCGCGACCCATGTCGTGGATCAGTGCAGTGTCAAGACACAGGATGATTAAGTGGCAGCCATTCGCCACATGGCAGCCACTTCCTACCAAGTAAAACCACAAATGACACCCGTCCAGAGACGTGTCAAGCAAGCAGGCGTGGAGCTGGTAGATTAGCCCAGCAAGCCTTGCCGGGCAACCAACAATGTAACACTAAGCGGCACATTAAATGCACGCTGTCGGCTTGCAGAGTTAGGTATGATAGCACTGTTTGCTATCATATCAGTGTCTAATGACTAATTTGCCACTCTGGTAACCCCTTGATCTATAAAAGGAGGCCCATGGCAACAATTAGAGAGGTTGGAAGCTTAGATCACTCACACCCCTATACAAGAGTAGTTGTTGTTGCCCCGAAGCAACCTTGCTGGGCAAGTGTACTGCACACACCACCACCTTTTCCCAATCAATCCACCAAAGCAGGAGTAGGGTTCTACGCCTCGCGGCGGCCCGAACCTGGGTAAAACTGCCTGTGTGATCCTTGTCGTGCTGCCTTGCGTTGGTCTGCTCTTTGTGCAACGCGACTCCCCCCTGCTGAACCAGCAAGGGGCCGTCTTGGTGCCATAGGTGGTCGTGGTTTCCCGCGATATCCTCCTTCTTCTCTTCCATCCACAGAGTATTAAGATTCTTCAGCCTGATTAGCTCCACATCCACGTGAGTCTCAATCTCCAAAAAGTTCATCCCGTGCCTCGGCCGACCGAAATGTCATGCGGCAATGTCGTACATATGTGCGGCCATGTCAATGGAGTCGAACGTGCCGATCCAGTAGTGATAGCCATCACACTGGAACTCCATGCCGTATTTCCTGGACGACTTCTTCCGCACCTCAAAGAAGTCGGTCTTGCTCTTGAGATTTTGTTCGGCGGCATGGTGGCAGCGCGGCTAAGGATTGAGCGGTAGTGGCTTCGAGAGGAGTGGCAGTGGCCAAGCGTCGAGACGAGGAGCGGGGCAGCGAGTGAGCTTCATATCGAGCACAGGGACGGCGACTGAACCTCAAATGTGCCGGGACGCAATGGAGGAGCTCCAATCGAGCGGTGGTGCAGGGTCGAAAAAGTAGTCGATGCGGCTGATTTGCAAGTGGGGCGGCGGAAATGCTGCGGAACCAGTGGTGATGTGTGACGGGGTCCGGTGGGCGGGTAGTGTGGTGATGGCTGTGCTACGGGAGGCAAGGAGATGGTCGTGTGATGGGTGGGGGAAAGAAGAAGTGATGGTTGGTGGTTCACATGCGTGTGGCCGTTTTACATCAGCGGGTGGTTGGTGGTGTATATTTGTATCTTCAAGTGTTGTATTTTACATCACTTGGAGCAGGTGATGTAAAAATTTATACATCTACATCATTTGTTGGAGCAACATATTTAGGCCTTGGTACACCTTTTCCATCACCAATGCCTAAAAATGTTGCTCCAATAGATGTAGATGTATAAATAACCACATTTTACGTCACCAAGGCCTAAAAAGTTGCTCCAGCAAATGATGTAGATGTAAAAAATGCACATCACCTTCTCCAAGTGATGTAAAATACAACACTTGCTGATCCAAATATACATCACTAGTATCCGTCTGATGTAAAATAGCGTCCAACCACTTGTGAACCCTCCAACCGCCTGAAATTTCCCCTTCCCTCCCCCGACCGACCGCCTACCTTGATCCACCACTGCGCCGCCGGCCCGCCACACCTTGTCGTCGGCAGATCCGGCCTCCCAACCCCCGCCATAGCCAGATCCGCTGTTGCTCCACCGCCCTAATTAACCACCGTTTCACTGCTCCGTTGTCGCCTCCTATTGCGCCATTCGAAGCTCGCCCACCGCCCCACTGTTTGTCTCCAAGCTCGTTGCCGCCCCGTCGCTCATCTCCAAGCTCGTCCCCAAGCCATAGCCGCTTTCCTGCCTCTGCGCCGGTCATCTCGATCCGCAGCCACGCCGCCATGCCATCAAAGAAAGTGTCCAAGAGAAAGATTGGCTTATTCGGGTGCGTAAGAAGATGTCCAGGAACTTCGGCGTGGAGTTCCAGTGCGATGGCTATCGCTACTGGATCGGCATGTTCGACTTTGTCGACATAGCTGTGCATACATACAGCATCACCATGTGGCGTTTCGGCCAGCCGAGGCACGATATCAACTTCCTGGAGATTGAGACTCAGGCGGACACGGAGCTAATCGGGCCAAAGGATCTTAACATCTGGTGGAAGGAAGAGACGAAGGATGAGAAGAACAAGCCAGTTATTCCTGTTTCTCTGGCGATAGTGATGACGCGGGATGGTGAGGTTTGCGCAGGAGCATCCGGAATATGTCCAGGCCGAGCGCGAGTTCTTCTGTAAGCCCGAGGCAGAGCACAAGAAGAAGAAGGCAGCGAAGAAGGAGGAGGAGGCCGACCCCTTGACGGTGATCCCCGTCGAGTCCAACTCGTCAAACTAGGATGACTCAGAGGAAGAGTATGATGAGTGTGAGGAATGCAGCAAGGAAGAGTTCTTGGAGCATTTCAAGAGCGATGGTGAGTAGTTTTATGTTCGATGAAGTTGAAATAGACTCGGAGTAGTAATATTTGATGGATGTAGTAGTTTGAACTATGTTTAATTATGTTTTATGAACTACTTTTGCTTCAAATGAACTTTCTATGTTTGAAATGATGTAGTAGTTGAACTAGTTTCACATCATGTATTTACATCATCTGTTGGAGAACTAGTTTTACATCACCAATTATACATCATAACTTGGAATTGGTTGTTTTTTGGTGATGTAAAAAGCACATTTTGGTGATGTAAATTATACATCTTGCACTTTTACATCTTCTATTGGAGATGCTCTAAGGGCATCTACAATGCTCGACGCTAGCATAGGCACCAGGATCGAATTCTTGGTCGATGGGGTAGTTGGGCCATCCAATCATGGCGCCAGGCCCGACATCAACGCAAGATCTAGTGGCGAGCACTTAGCTATTTTTTCCTTCGCATGAGTTGGAACGATGTGCCCACTACCTAGTTTTACGGCCAGTTAGAGGTTAGTTAGCGCCTACTGTTAGCTCCAGTGTTGGGTTAGCGAGCGCTATGATGATTTTTTATTTTACAATATTTATTTTTTCCTCCATAAGCGCCTATGTAAGCGTCTATCGTTGAAGATGACATCAGGCATTGTTTGTTACAATGCTGGAGGCTAATTAGCTAGTGCTAGGAAAACTGGCTGCCGCACAAGCGCTTTACCCTGCATAGCAAAAAATGCACAAGCGGTCGCTTCTATTTTTTGTGTCGATGCCTCGTACGACGCCAGGAATCAACGCCCCAACCGCCTATTAACCAGGGAATTAATCCTGGTGCCCGCGTTGGACATGCCCTTAGGTGCATTGGGACGGAGCGGTGGTTGGGTTGTGCCCTTTCTTGGGGCGTTGGGTTGATCGAATTGCCCCTCCCGACGCATTTGCTTATGCATGACATTGTAGCAGGGATCTGGTATGCTCGGATTGCTCAATGATCAGGATAAAATGATTAAATACAAAAAATGAGAAAAGGAGAGATGATTAGGTTGAATGGGATGGGTTTTTTCCCTGTCACATTGTAGCGGTGAAGAAGGTTTGTGAAGAAAAGTAGAATTAGATGGGACTAAGAAAAAAGCTAAAAGATACTTGAAGTCCATCATCCCTGTTACTTCCTGACATGTCACAGACAAAAATGGTCCATACATGTGGTGCAGTTATTCTTGGTTGTGGTCAAGCCAAGTTTATCCCACCAATGCTCTTGCTAGTGGAAAAGGAGATGCAATCCATGAAGAACTGGCTAGGAAGGTGAATTTTGACAAGGAAAATGTGAAATTATTGGACCTGGAGAAAAAAAGATGGTGCAAAACTGTATGGGCCGTCTAGTGGGCCTTGGCTGGGATCACAAAAATATGGGCCGACCAAGGTCCTCAATGGCAGTCAGGTGAGAGAGATAAGATATAGGGTTCCGAGAGTGGTCTTTGTCCCTCCCACTATCTCTGTATTCCCCATCGCCATCCCTGCCACCATCGTTGCCCCCTCACCACAAAAGTTTTAAAGATCCTTTGCCAGGAAGTTGCAGCGCGACCAATGGAGCATAGGGCATGCAACCTTCGCTCATGTTTGTTGATACGTCTCCGCCGTGTCTATAATTTTTGATTGTTTCATGCCATATTTTATAATTTTCACATATTTAGGGCAACAATTTATATGATTTTCTTAGACTAACATATTGATCCAGTATCCAGTGCCAGCTCATGTTTGTTGCATATTTTTTGTTTCGTAGAAAATCCATATCAAACGTAGTCCAAACGCGATAAAATTTTACAAAGATCTTTTTGTAATATATGTGAATTTTTGGCGCAAGAATCAACGCAAGGGGTGGCCCATAGATCCCACAAACTCACACAGCGCGCCCCCTACCCTGGGGCACGCCAGGCAGGCTTGTGGCCACCTAGTAAGTCTGTTGCGGTGTCCTCCTGCCTCAAGGAAGCTAATATCCGGATAAAAATCATGTTAGAATTTTATCCCAATCGGAGTTAAGGATCTTTGGGAATATAAGAAATGGTGAGGGGCCAGAAAATAGGAATGCAGAACAGGAGAGAGAGAGAGAGAGAGATCCAATCTCGGAGGGGCTCCTCTCCCTCCGGGAGCCATGGCGGCCAAGGACCAGAGGAGAAACCCTCCTCCCATCTAGGGGAGAGGCCAAGCAAGAAGAAGAAGGAGGGGGTTCTCACCCTCTCTCTCCCGGTGGAGCCAGAACAATGCCGGGGGAACATCGTGTAACGGCGATCTACTCCAACAACTCCTTCATCTTCATCAACACCTCCATCACCTTCCCTCATCTATTATCAGTGGTCCACTCTCCCACAACCCGTTGTACCCCCTACTTGAACATGGTGCTTTATGCTATATATATTATTATCCAATGATGTGTAGCCATCCTATGATGTTTGAGTGGATTTCTTTTGTCCTATGGGTTGATTGATGATCTTGATTGGTTTGAGTTGCATGTTTTATTTTGGTGTTGTCCTATGGTTCCTTCCGTGTCCCACAAACGTGGGAGATTCCCACTGTAGGGTGTTGCCATACGTTCATGATTCATTTATAGTGGGTTGCGAGAGTAATAGGAGGTTAAACCCAAGTAAGGGGGTTGTTTCGTATGGGAGTAAAGAGAGCTTGACACTTAATTCTATGGTTGGATTGTACCTTAATGATCTTTAGTAGTTGCGGATGCTTGCTAGAGTTCCAATCATAAATTCATATGATCTAGGGACAAAAAGTATGTTAGCTCATGCCTCTCCCTCATATAAAATTGCAATAGTGATTACCGATCTTGTTATCAATTGCCTAGGACAAACTCGCAAATCCTACCACCACTTTTCCACACCCGCTATACTAACTTAATTGTTCTTTTATTAAAATAGCACCTAGCTAACTTTTATTTTCATGTTCTTTATTATCTTGCAAAACTTATCCCACTACACCTACAAAGTACTAGTAGTTTTATTCTTGTTCTAGGTAAAGCAATTGTTGGTGTGCATAAAGTTGTATAGGTGGTCGATAGAACTTGAAGGGAATATTAATTCTACATTTAGCTCCTCATTGGGTTTGACACTTTTACTTATCGAAAAAGGCTACAAACGACCCCCTATACTTGTGGGTTATCGCCCGTCAATGTTGATATTGTCTTTTCCAACATTCATGTCGATCCCAACACTACAGGAATTACCCTATTTGCCAACGACAAAAGGTATGCCGACGGATTTTTATCAGGGAAAACTGTTGGTAAAAGGTGGCCTTCGGCCAAGTTGGTGCTATGCCGAGGGCAGCCGCCGACATATCTTTTTCTACGCTAAGGGCAATCGTCGTGAAAATACGGGTTGTCGGCATATATGCCTTTTGGCTGACGAAGACCCATTATATATATGTCGATGACAGCCATCGGCAAAGTTTTATCTCTATTATTTTTAATTTTAAATACTTTTGTGTTTTTGAAAAATCTTATTAAAAAGTTTGAATTTTATTAATTCAAATCTGACTTGTCTAAACTTAACCATATACAAATTATATATCAATTTGGGGTAGAATTTTTCATATATTATGAATATCCACTTTGTTTCTATTTTTGAGCAAGTTAAAAATGCAACTTTATGTACTTTTGCAAATAGGTCCTTACACTTTATCAAAATCACAAGTAATTCATACTTGCATTGATTTTGACAGATTGTATATGTTTTTTTTATCAAAATCATGAAAGGATTATATTGGTATACTATGTTTTCAAATTTGAACAAACTAGAATCATGTTTGCTTCAAATTTGCATAAACCCCCTCTTGTTTTGACTTTTTGTATATTTTTTATTCCTTGGCCACATGAGGCAAATTTTATATCTATTTGCATCAGAAAGTTTCAAGGATTTCAGAAATAATATTTTTACACACGAGTTGCCACTCATGGAGGTCCGACACTTAGAAGGGCTAGACTTGCCGGTCAAATGGGTAAGGGTTAGGCCGCTGTGTGGTCTTCGGAGGGTCCAAATCCTACCAAAACTTGCATTGTGTCCTAATATATGTATACAAGTGTGGTGGGAGGTTCAAATAGCGAATAGCCAGCTCCCAAGTGTGACCTGCTTCACCGACAACAGTAACACCGAAGGAATGTTCTGCTCATTTAGTTTTGGTTCTCACCTGTTATACATACAAGTGCTACTGTTCTTTGGTATGACATATGATACAGTCATGTTATCTATATAGTTCAGTATTTGTAATTGCATAGATTATAATGGTTTCTCCTGTTCACTTATGTGCTTCCTGTAATTTAGTTCCTTTTGGTGTACATGTATAATTAGCTACTTTTTACTAACCCAAGTGTTGTGATGTGCTTGTGTATCTAGAACAGGAATATACCAAGTGTAAGTGGGTGCAGATGTGCTTGTCTATCCATAGGAGACGGGGAGCGAGTAGGATAAAAGCTGAGCCTAGGGTGCAAAAATAGAAAAAACATTCTGGGCCCTCGGATTGATGATCGATGGTGCAAGTTATGGTGGACCAATCTGTGCAGAAAGACCCCTCGTTTATGTATAATTTTCCCCGCGACGTCCTCCTCTTTCCAACGAGAGTCCCCGCCCATCTCTTTATCGATTTGCCTGACGGTGGCGGCGGCAATCCAGATCCGGTGCAGAGCTTGAGGGCTACGCCGACGGGAGGTGCTTGACTACATCTTGCCGGAGACCATCGACGTGCACCACGTCGCCGCCTTCTACGAGGATGTACTCTGCTCCGCGCGCGTCCCTTCTCCCTATGGTTTCCAGGTCGTCTGTCTCCTCCTCACGGGCACCCCCGCCGCCATGGGCTACTGCACCCAGGGGGTGCGGGTGCCCCGCCCGCGTAGCTCCCTAGGATGCACCACACGGCCTTCTTGAAGCCCGCTTCTGTCACATCTGCAACAAGGAGGAGCCCACCCTGCCAGCAGCCAAGCTGCAGGGTTGGTACCTCGCTGCTTTCCTGTAGTGCCGATGAGGTGATACAGTGATTTTCTTTGTTGTGCATAATTATTATCTTGGAGATCTTTAATCTCTCAATGCTTTGGTTACATTGATTAGGAAACGTGTTAATGATAGTGAAGTTACAGAGACTGTGGTGACATTGCATTCCACATTTGGAGGTGCTGTGTAGTAGGCAGCAAATTGGGTTGCACTGGACTGTTGTATGTGATTAGTTCATTTTAGGAGTTCAGAACAGGTGGTTAACAAAGGAATGATGGACTGGAACTGTTACTTTGTTTACTTGTAGTTTTCTGTGTCTATGCTATTGTCCGACTGAGGATTTCGTCTTTGATTGGCATCGTAGTTCAGCGATGTTCAAATTTCTTCATAATACTTTTTGTACATCCCTCGTTTGATGTTGTTTGCTAAAATCCGTTTGTAGCCATGGTGTCGGTCAAATGGTGTTCAAAATATAAATGTCGGAGCTGCTACCTCATTTGCAGCGATTAATTTCCCAGTGCTTCTCATTGATGATTTCAGTACACCGGAAAAGAACCAATCATTCTCTAACGAGGTACCCACACAGCTGAATTTTAATCTAATATAATTTCTTATATCTGTCCAAGTTTAAGTCCCTGAATTTATTCATGTTTGGTAGGACATTATACACACTTATCACATGTGTCACTTGCCTTTAAATCAAAACTTTGTTGCAGTTTTCTTATTCTACATGAGCATTCATGAATCATGCTTTTCTGATTGCTTGGGAGTCAACTGAACTTTGATATTTAAACAATCAGAAGTTGTAACTTGCAACACCATAAAATTGCACTTTCACTTTTCCAATTATACAAGAGATTCGTCCTTGCTGTGAATATATTTTGCCAAATGGTACTCCTTTTTCTTTTCTCTAGCCTGACATACGTCTTTGTGCTGCAGCATTTTAACAGGGTTTCTATCATTTGTGGTGAGTTGTTCCTTTTCATCATGTACGAGTTTAGAAAAGCAAACGAACATCAGTTCCGTTCTTAATTGTTGAACACCTACACGATTAGGACACGAGCTATTATTCAGGTCTAGAAATTTGTAGTATAAATACGAAGTAAGCACTATGCCACTACTGCAAGCAATTCTTTTGGGTCTGTACACAACCAATGTTGGTATTTCACTTGCAAGGGTGCACTACTTTGTTCACTGTTTCAGTTCTGGCAATTTTACTTAACTCACTTACAACTGTTTAGTCCACCAAAGAGCATCATTTCTAATTTCTTGCCATGTGATGTAAACCACATAAATGTGTTTGCAGAGACGAAGAATCAGGAGTACAAATGGAGAGAAGAAGCATTTAGGAAAGGCTTCCCTTGCTTACTAACCACGTGAGCGAAACTAATTTGTCTGATAATTTTAACTTATTTAGTAAGCCTATGCATACAGCCGCACAGACTCGTGCTGCTGAATCATACTTGTTTGGTGTGATCTCTCCCTTCAGATGAAACAAGATGAGCAAGAAGAACTTGAGCTAGAGGCAAAGGTCAACTGACGTGTTTTCTATGTACCATGAAGATAGTAAAACTGATGCAATTTTAGTTGCAATGGTTCTCGGTCATGTACTAAAATGGCCATCTCATGTTATGTAACATTTGATATGCATGCAAGTGGATCAGAAGGACCCAGAAAATGGATACCTTGCTGAAATCCATTTTCACCATTATATTCAGATGTGGGTGTGTATTGCCAGATAAAGTTAATGTTGGCTTTAATTTAATATATGCATAATTTTTACAAAGGAAAACATTACTTTTCTTGTTTAATTGCTGGGCTATTCCCTATTTATCCAGATCTATGGTCATCTTATTTTACTTTTCATTATGATAATTCTGTTAAACTTCTAATGCTTGGTTGTGAAGATCAAGCTACAAGACATACAAGTGTCATAAGGTGTTTACTGAGTCTGGACTAATGTGAATCATCTTTTGTGTTCTATTTTGTTTCGGATGGTCCACTTTCTCATGTACACAAAGACATGCAACGCTGTGAAGATTTGGAAACGGATGAAAAGCTTGAGGTTGTTACTGCAAATGTCATGTTTATATCTAACTAGAACTAGGGTGTGCTCCATAAAATGTACAATAAGTGGGAGCAGACCCCTTCCTTCAGAATCTGTACCATCGGTCTGTAATCTGACGGCTCAGATTGCATTTTTCTATTTTTGCACCTGTACATCATCTTCTATTGTAGTCGTTCCCTAGGAGACGCATACATTTTAACCCCAAACAAACTTTCTTCTTCTTTTTCTTGTTTGTCAGGTTGATCTCCAAGACATGGAGGTGATGAAAAAGAAGATAGAGAAGAGCTTAGAATAGGTGTAGTCTAGGTTTTAGTTTATTTTTTTCTTTTTATTCATTTAATATAATGTAAATATTTGAGAACTTTGTACCTTGTATAATTATTAATAAAGCTTATGGTTTCATAACAGGCTGTAAGTCCTGTATAATTACTTTGTATTATCCATTTCTAATTCACTTTGAATTATTTATTTATTATAATAAAGTTGAAATCTTCTGCCATCTGGCCTTGCCGTCGGCATAGATGACCACCAAGAGGACCCAGGCGGCGACACGTGGTATAGCTATGCCGACGTGTCTGGATGATGTTTGACGGCCGTGTTGTCTACTTTTTTTGCCGATGGCTCGAGAAAACCGTCGGCATATGTTTCTATGCCTACGGCTTTTGTACGCCGACTGCCATCCGGGCTTTACTGAGGGAATCAAAGATGACGGCTGTATGCCAACGGTTTTGAGGCCTTTGCTGACGGTTTTGGGACCTTTGCCGACGGCTTTGGCTGTTGGCATACACACCGTTCCCTGTGGTGCAAGCACACTGCAAGTAAGTCCTCGCTTCGTGGTCACCGTCGTTCTATTCCTGCATTGCCCCTAGGAAGATTTCTCCCAAAATCAGAGAGAGTAATGAAGCAGAGACATCGTTGGGTGGTGATGCACACAAAAATACCTGACATCGTTATCCACTCCTTTGAAGTGTGATGGTTGTGGTCAGGGTCACCCCGTGGCAAAGTCCTGACAAGAAACCCTGGGAGTTTACTCCTGAATTCTTGATTACTTTGGGTCTAATGAATTTGGTCTCCATCCTTGAGGTTTGTTCTGAAGCAAAGAGCTAGATGTATACAAGCCTTTGAGCCTTTGACAGATAAAATCCATATGATGTGATTAGGTATAACTATTATCTCCTTTTTCAGAATCAGTGATTCAAGAGTTTAACATCCAACTGCTCAAACAAACAAGATATATTTACATCATAGACAATTACTAACCACATTATTGAGTTCTATTACATTGACTGCACCATCATTGGGCATTGGCGTAACCCAGGTGCCATTGAGCATCTCCGGGCCCTGACTGACTAAATTCTGGAGCTGGGACATCCATATATTGCCCTACACCAAGAATTCTTAACATCCTGAACTACTAATTAATTTCTGTACAATGACTTATTCCCACCTCATCCAGCGGGACAAGAATTTACACCCGACCCAACGTGTGTATTCACAGAACCAACCAAAGTAAGCTATATTCACATTCAGGCGAGCGCTTTGTACCACGGACCGTGGACCTTCTCCGAGACCGTGGCCACCCTGATGAGCACTTCAGCCGCCTTAAACACCCGGTCAGCGAGCTTCCCCGCGCCGACGCGGCGCAAGGCCGCATCCGCCAGCTTCTGGCCCTTGGCGCCGCTGCCGCCGAGGAGGACGCCACGGAAGGCGCAGTGGACGGCCCGGGAGACCTTCTTGAAGACGATGTCATCCGCTTGGAGGCTCTTCAGGAGCACCCGGGTTATTATCTGCCTCCTGGCCTGAATCTTCGCGTCCGATAAAGAGCCGGCTGAGGCCGATGCACTCATCATCGCCTCTACAATCTCTTCGGTGCCTGCTTCGGGGGAGTTATCCAGCAGCTTCACCAGAGCGCCGAAGAGTTCTGAGATGACAGTCTCCAGCTCCAGAGGAGTGATCTTAGAATTCTCACTCATCAGGACTTGACGCAGGACGAGCATGCTGCACAAACAGTAACTTCAGTTAGCACACATTCAAGTTTTCATCCTGCAGACTAGACTAGAATAACCCGAGTATAAGATAGTAGTTTACCTCGTAGCCATCACAATCACTTCTTGAAATTGGCCCTGCACGGCCCTCAATCTCAGAAAGTTGAGGTGGAAGCTCTCAGGAGTTGACTGCAATTGCAAGCCCTCCATACCACTGATAAGCTGCAACAAGCCAACCCTCACAAGCTTGTCAACCTTTTCTCCCTTGCACTCAGGTAAACCTGAACTACCTGCTGAAGCTACAGCAGCTGTTGGAGCTCCATGGCCAGCTCGGAGCACTGTAACAAGGGGCTGAGCCTGCCACAAAGGATTAAACTGTCAGGAACCAGATAACAAATAGAATGCCGCTATGCTGCTGATGCTGTTAGAAACTTACATGATTTGCTGCTGGAAGAACTGAAAGAGAGCCCAAATGTTCGCTCCATTCTGCGTCAACGATGCTCTTTGATGCTGAAATCCACTGCAGAGTTACAGGGAGAGAAGCTGACGCATTGGCAGGAGGTCCATAGCGATTGCCGAAAGCCTTCTGCAGGTACTCCACTCCAGCAGAGCCTTTTATTGTCGGTTGCATCAGCTGAACATATGCCTTGCTCACTTCTACTTGCAGTTGCTGTATATAACGGAAAAATGTTAGAATTCCACTGCAGTTAATTATAGGACAAGTTTAATGTATTAACACACTCAACACACCTTTATTTCTTCCAGAGTGAAACGCAGGCCCTTGATGACAGCAATGATGAACGAGCTGACTCCATTATCATTATCTTCAGAACTTGCAGCCAACTCGTTCAATAATTTGTCATGACTTGCCTTCATCTCATCATCCTTTGCCGCAGCAGACAGCTTTCTGACCATATCCAGAGAGTACTGCAAAATCTGCCCCAGATATTGGGTGTCCTGGGAGCCTGACTCGAGTACCTTCATTTGTACAGGAACAAAATTATGTCAATGTTCCATGAATAAGAAAAAAAATAAGGAACACGATGACAAACTTATATATGCAAAACACACGGATCTTACCTGGGATAGAATTTCTAGGTCAATGTTCTCATAGATTTCCTCCTTCCATTCCTTGGGAGCCAAGTCGTGCAACGAATCCCTCACTTCCTTTACCAGGTTGATCAGTTGGCTGTAGTCAGGTTTGTCTCCTCTCATCGAGTCGGTAACCACATCCCAGAAAGCTTTCTCCATTGTTTCCCTCACTTTGTCTTGGAAATCCTTCTCAATGGTACGAGCATCATTAGAATTGCCAGCAATCGCACCACCATCCTCATGAAGCATCTCATTGACCATCTGCTCATTCTCTGTTGGCAGATTAACTGGTGATGTGCTGCTTGATGCTCCAGAAGCTCCAAACAAGGATCGCACAACAGACCTAGATCCTTCAGCATCTGTTTTGGAATTCATATTGACCTCAGTAGGCTGGAGCTTTCCAGATGAATCAATGCTCAGAGGGGTAGATACGTTTGCAACAGGTGCTGCCAATGGACTTCCATTCTCCTTCGCTTCAAAGAACTTTGATCTTGCATCTGAGAGAGCAGAGTCCATACGCTCGATGCCTGCATCACCACTCAAATGCTGAACCTTCTCTCTTAGGAGTTTTTGATCGTCAGAAACCTGCTTCTGAATCGCCTTCATATCATGGGTGAGGTTGTGTGACTGCCCGTCGGCAGTTAACTTGCATGTTTGCATCATTGACAGCTCAAGCTTGCATGCAGCCCTAACAAGATCACCCTCCAATGATCTTGCATCTTTTACTTTCCACACCACAAATCCGTAAAGATAGGTGCACCACGCTTTGTCAAAATTAACCAACTGAGTCTTGAATTTACTTTGACTGGCAACATCATAAGACTTCTGGCAACTAGATGATTTAGCACCATCAAGAGATGGCTGCCTTGAGGCTCTTCCTGGTCCCTCGAGTATTGTCTTAACTAACAGCTCAAACTCCCTGACAAAGTTTGCTGCTGACTCCATGAGTAGCTTCTCTTGCTCACCATCTCCACTTAAAACAGCACTAGGATGAGCCAGGATCATGTAAGCACAGAGTACCACCCTCAGTGAATATCTAGACAACCTGCTTGTTTCAGAAGTTCTTGCTGGCCTTTTTGCTGCAACCCTTGTTCTTCCATCCCTACTCGGAGGTGCCTTCCTCTTTGGAGTCGCAAGGCGTTTCAGTAGATGGTCAATATTTTCTGCAGATGATGAACTTGCTGACTGACAAAGAGTCAAACGCCTCTCAAACCGATCAAGTAATGCCTTTGTAGCCTCAAGAGCTGTGGGAGATCCCATCAACATAGCTAATTCCTCAAATGGCATTGACTTCACAGATTTTTCATTAATTCCCAAAGCATCATAAGCTTGAGCTAAGGCAAGTGTTGTCTTCCTGGACTTCACAAAACTTCTCCAGCACCTACAATATACGAGAAGAAAACTTCAATTAACTCGAACGTGCAAATACAACCAAATAGTTAGAATTGAAAGGAAAATTTAATGTATGAGAGTAATACCTTGCAAGCTTTCTTGAAAGAAAATCTGCATGCTTGATGTAATCGGCATGAGCAGAACTGCATGGACTTCCTCGCTGCTTCAAATATTCAGCTCTCTTCCTCTGGGCCTGTTCAATAAGATAACAAATCAGATAAGAAGCAGAACAGGAGAACTAAAATTGTAATCAGCGTATGTATGACAACACATACCCTCTGAAGTTTGCTATCCAGATGTTCTTTCAATTTAATCCTCTCTGCTTCTCTCTGGCTGCTTACAGTCATGGCTGCTTGTTGAATATGCATGAGCCGAGCACGAGCCTTCCTCTTCTCAGCTTCTAACAACGCCAACCGTTTCTTCTCAGCAGCAGCACGCTTTGCCAGGATAGCAGATCGCACCCGCTCTGTATACTTGCTCTCAGATGTCGCCTTCTGCACGAGGGACCTCTCTGTTCTCTCCTTCAGAGCGGCCCGCCTCTGCATATCTGCATGCAGAAGGCGCATACGGTTTTCCTCGGCCTGTCGGACACGAGACTCGACTCTAGTCTCAAGTTCCTCCTTCTCCTTCTCAAACCGCATTTCCACATCATTCTTTGCTGCTTGTCGGAGTTCATCCAACTTGGCTAACCGGTTCTGTGCCTTTGCCAAGAGGCTTAACCTTTTCTGCTCAGCTGCCTGAAGCCTGGCTTCAAGACGCTGTCCGTAATCTTCCTCTTGAGACGACCACGATGGGCTCCGTGGCTTCTTCCTTGCTTTGCAGGATAACCAATCGTGGAATTGCTGCAGAGAAACAATTGAAAATGAGTTAATTTGATCAAGCATGTATCGCTAATTCACTTCAAACTTACTTTTAACCAAAAGAACACATAATTATTTAGTTGTTTCTACAGCTCCTGCCAGGATTACGTCAACCAACAGAACTACAGAAGTTGCAACTAAAATTTCAGCGGTACAAGTTACTTCTAAGCAAAACAAAGTGGTCGATGATGAAAGCAAACTATCCTACCAAACTACCATAATTCTCCTACCACCGAAACAACCTGAAATCAATTTGCTAACTCAAGCAGTTAGAACTTACAATAATTTCACCTTTATTATTTGATTAAAAAAACTTTCTATTTTTACTGGCAACTCAGAATAAACCGATGCAGACAACTAAATTAATTACTAATAGTCTCTGTTTACGCTTTCACCGAACTACAGATAAAATTGAGACTATTTCAATGGGGGGAAACGCTTCAATTCAAAGACCAGAAAACTCCAAACTAGAAAAGAAAAGAAAAAACGGCAAAATCCAACAGAAAAGCAATTCGTGGCACCCGTGAGACCAACTTCAGCTCACGACTACCTACCGCCGAAACAATTCCCAAAGAATGTTACTTCGACACCCCCACGAACAGGCTCAACCAAAGGAATTCTTTCACAAGTCTAAAGTTACTGTAAAAATCCTTCAAAAACAGCACCCCTTTCTTAAAAGTATAAAATTATATACCACTTCAATAGCAGGACATGCAATATCGTTTCACCAGTAAGGATGGGAACCACCGACGAGTATAATAGAAAGAAAAAAAAGCAGGCCCCAACACTTCGAGTTCACAATTTCACGCCCCGCGACTTGGCAATCCACCGTGAGGAGGAAGAAGGGAAAAGGGGAAAATAAAGGCAGGAAAACTAAAGGTACCAGACAGGGACACCTACCTGCCTCCGGTGGTCGGCCTCCTTGAGCTTGGCCTCGATTTCCTCGGCGCTGGCCGGCCCGCCGCCGCCGCTGGCCCTGCCCTCGAGCAGCCTCCTCCTGATCCGCGGCGGCACCCTCGCCGCCGCCCCCTCCTCCGCCGGTATCTCCATCGCCACGGGCTCCCTCACCCCCATCACCGCACCGATCAGACTCCCCTCCGTCTCCCTCGCCGGCGAATCCCGCAAGAAATCGCCTCGCTTTCTCCTCCTCCTCCCTTGCTCGCGCCGCTGCTTTACTCCTCCACTTGTTTCTCCCTTATTTTTCCCCTCGCCTCTCGAGTTTAGTTTCTTCCGCGCCGTTCTGGGTGCGCCACGCGTAGCGCTATATAGGTGTGGTACCAGGTACTCTCCGGGGGGAGCGGTTTTCCCGAATCGCAGAGCGGATCGGACGTCCGGGCCGGGGCGGGGACGGATAGGGAGGGGCGTTTTGGTAATTTTCGGGGCGTTAGGCGCTTCGGGACGGTTCGGCGGTTGGGTCGCGCCCTTTTTCGGGGCGTTGGGTTGACCGAATTGCCCTCCCGGCGGCTTTGCTTCTCCGTTTCCGGGTTCAGACAAGTTTGATTTGAGTTCCGCTAGAAAATTAGAAAAAGGTTTGATTTGAGTTCCACTCGGAAATGTGATTAAAGAAGTTTGATAATCAGAACGTGTATATGTGTAGGAGACTGCTTCTTATGGTTTTTTTAGCATGTTAAGCGTAGACGCTTGCATTACTCATCTTTATAAATGCACGCACGCACATCTTATCTATATGAGTACCTTCGAGATACCGAGCAGATATAACCTCTTAAAATTGACGAAGAAGACGCAGGCGCAGACGCCTTGTAGTCAACGGAAACATTTCCTCCCACTAAACGAACATTATCAGAAAGATTGGAATAATTTTAAAAAAATGCAAGCAACCGTGCCAAGTCTATCTAGAACTTAAACCCTGATGAACTGGTTTCATCCCAAGGAACTTAACCACGACAGGAGCTGAAATACATCTATATGTGTGTACCTGTGTAGGGAACCTTTGTGATAGAATAACCTTGTAATATTACAACTTCGCATCTCACTTCCTAGTTCAGCCAAATTTAACATGGGCTCGACTTGGGAAAAAGAGTGATTTGAGTTCCCAAAAAAGGTGTTAGATTTGAGTTTGACTTGAAATCGTGATTAAGAAATTTGGTCATCGGAGCTATATTTGTTTAGGAGACTACTTTTACGTTGACAACGATAGAGATTGAAACAGTCAATATAAGATATCTTCGCGATACAATAACCTTCTAGCATTACAACTTTACAAGGCCGATTGTTCAATTAGAAATATGAATTACCATCCTAAAAAAATAAGGGGCTATACTTAGTTTCTTTCGTTAGAAAGTGACAATGGTTTGTTTAAGCCGATTGATCCGACGCACCGAGGCATCGATCGCACACTCATTGATGGAGAGCAACCATGCAAATGCGTCATTGTAAATTGACCACCTTATTTGCTCGTCTATCCATGGATACTCTCGGCCAGGCGATCTCATCTGCAATCTCCTCCCCATGCTATGCTACAAGAGAAGACATCGTTGTTGCAAGTCGCAGACGACTAGCACAACATGAGGGCGCCCTCATGGCAAGATGCGTGATGAAGTCATGTATCTAGGGTAGGGTTACGGACCTGTCCAAGGTACCCTCCCCAAGGGCATCTCTTAGAAGAAGCCGTCTTCCAGTCGACCAAAAGGAATTCCACTCGACCGGCTAGAAGACACCCGACGAACCTGAAGACACTCAACCATGAAGACTCACTCGACCATCAGGAGTTCAAGATCTACTTTGTATCCAAACGGTCTGTAATTAAGTAGTCTTTATGGCCATGATGAAACTTTATATAAGGAGTTCAAGATTATACCAGTAACGCCTGGCCTTAATGTACTTTAACCCTTCGCTAGGTGGGCTGGCTAGGGTCCTGACGTCCTCTATATAAGCCACCCCCTCCACTGGTAAAAGGGTTCGCACCCCTGTAACTCTCACACATATAATCCAGTCGACCGCCTCCGGGCTCCGAGACGTAGGGCTGTTACTTCCTCCGAGAAGGGCCTGAACTCATAAAACACTCGTGTGTACAACTGCTCCATAGCTAGGATCTTGCCTCTCCATACCTACCCCCCATTTTACTGTCAGACTTAGAACCACGACAGTTGGCGCCCACCGTGGGGCGGGTGTCTTAGCGACTTGTTGGAGAAGTTGCAATCTTTTCAATTCCCATCATCACGGTTTCAGGTGGAGTTTTGGTTGAGGGCCGTGAGATCCGTCTTGGCGCGCTCACATTCATCGCCGACGACTCTGCCTGGCTGCAGGAGGCCCCGCTCGACGTGGATGCGCTCCCGGTCCGCGGAGCTACGCATTTTCGAGCATGCGTCCGCGGCGTCCTTCTGCGGCAACCGTCTACTCAGTATCGGCCGGTTTTCGTGTCATCCTCCCTCCCAGCTTCCCGCCGGCGTAAGCGCTCCGGTCGGTCGAGGCTTCAGTGGTGGGTGAGGCACGCAGTGGCTCGCCAGTCGACCACTGCCCAAGTCGCGGCAATCGAGCCCGACGAATCTCTCTACGGCCTGTTCGACCTGTCGACTGGCTCCGCAGAGACTGCATCCGAATGCGACAGCAGTGATCCGGCGGCGGAGGTCCTGATTGTCAATGGACCGCACGTTCCCCCCGGCTTTCCTGGCACCGAGGGAGGCAACGGCGGAGGCGACCCGTCGCACGACCATGAGGAGTACCGCCCCGAGCCCCTCGACTCACAGCAGAGGGAAGAGCTTCGCTGCCGGAAGATGCGCTTCATACTCCGATCGTTGGAGAAACCCCTGAGGCTCGCACCTTAGAGGACGCGTGCTTGGCCAACCTGGCTGAGCGCACTCGACTGGAGAACCTTCAGCGGGCACTCGACGAGCGCGCGCGGCAACGGATTCCAGACTCCAGTCGACGCCAACTCTTTAAACCTCCGACTCAGGTATACCACACTACAATCCAGAATTTGGCAGCTGCAACACGTATAGCAGAGTCGATTCAGCCTTCCTAGTCAGAGGCTGGCAGAGGCTTGATGCAGATCAAGGATTTGCTCCGGGCAGCTGGAGATCAGAATTCAGCTATGTCGCAGTCGCGGAACAGGATTCATAGCAGGTCCGTGGCGGCGAATGCTGTCCAGTCAGCTCATAGCCCCAGATCGCCCCCGAGGCGTGAAGGGCATGGTGACCGACACGATCAGTACAGGAACTATGAGCAGGATGATCACCGAGTCAATCGCAACGATCGACGTCGAGTGCCCACTCCTCCCCGGAGGGGTGGATCATATATGCCTCGACAGCAGGACGACAGACGCCAGTACAGTGGCGGGCGAAGAATTCCAGTCGACCCCAGAGAACCAGGCTTTGATGCAAGATCCATCATCGTTCAAGGTCTGGTCGACCGGAACAGAGCCCATAGAGAGGGTAATGACAGAGATGTACCCACCAGCAGCCGAGTGCACGTCTCCGGACCAGAGTGTTTCAGCAGATCCATCAGAACCGCGGTGATTCCTCCCAACTTCAAGTTGGCGACTGAGGTCAGCAAGTTCAATGGTGAGTCCAAGCCTGATACTTGGCTTGAGGACTACCGAGTGGCTGTTCAGATCGGCGGTGGAAATGACAAGGTGGCCATGAAACATCTGCCTCTCATGTTGGAAGGGTCAGCCAGAGCATGGCTGAATCAGTTGACACCCAGCGGCATCTACACATGGGAGGACCTCTCCGAGTGTTTGTCAGGACGTTCTAAGGGACGTGCAAGCGACCGGCGGGACTAACAGAGCTGCAATCTTGTGTGCAGAAGTCGAATGAGACTCTGAGGGATTACATCCAGAGATGGATCACACTGCATCACACAGTAGAAAATGTATCTGATCACCAGGCAGTTTGCGCCTTCAAGGAGGACGTAAAGTACAGAGAGCTAAGCCTGAAATTCGGTCGAACCAGAGACATGTCTATGAGTCGAATGATGGAAATAGCCACCAAATATGCCAATGGTGAGGAAGAGGATCGGCTCCGGAGGGGCAAGCACAAGTCAGTCACCCAGGACACCGGAGGCGGAAATTCTAGTCGGAAGCAAAAGCGTAAAGCTGAGCCAGCCGCACATGGAGAAGCCTTGGCCCTGAACCAAGGAAAATTCAAGGGGAAACCCAAGGGGCCTTGGAACCCCAAGAAGGTAAAAGATAAGGAAGGAAATGACGTGTTGGATTTGCCATGTCACATCCACACCAAGAAGGACGAAGAGGGTAATTTCATCTACCCGAAGCATACCACTCGACAATGTCGACTCCTGATATAGCAGTTCCAAGGGAAGCAGTCCAAGGACAAAGAAAAAGAGTCGGACAAAGTTGAGGACAAGGAGGATAGTGACGGAGAATATCCGCAGGTCAATTCCACCTTGATGATTTTTGCCGATGTTGAAAGCAAAAACCGACTGAAAGTTATAAACTGAGAGGTGAACATGGCTGCTCCGTCAACACCTAATTACCTGAAGTGGTCTCAGACTGCCATTACGTTCGACCAATCTGATCACCCCACGCACATAGTCACCCCTGGGAGGCAAGCGTTGGTGGTCGACCCGGTCGTTGAGGGCACTCGACTGACCAAAGTGTTGATGGATGGCGGCAGCAGTTTGAATATACTGTATGCTGAGACACTGAAAGGGATGGGCATTCCGATGTCCAGACTGAGCACGAGCAATATGAGTTTTTATGGAGTCATTCCTGGCAAGAAGGCCGCCTCACTCGGTCAGATTGCTCTTGATGTAGTTTTTGGCGATTCAAAGAATTTCCGCAAAGAGAAGCTGAAATTTGAGGTTGTGGACTTCCAGAGTGCCTATCATGCAATTTTGGGCAGACCAGCATATGCACGTTTTATGGCCCGACCTTGTTACGTGTACCTCAAACTAAAGATGCGAGGCCCTAAAGGCGTGATCACTGTCACTGGTAACCGCAAGAAGGCAGAAGAGTGCTTCCAGAAGGGCTCGAAGATCGCCGATGCTCAGATGGTGGCAGAAGAGTGGCAAGAACACCAAAGGAACGCAGACCCGAGTGATTTGTTGCGAGCCAAGAAGCTTGCCACGGAATCAGCGTTTCAGTCGTCCGGTGAGACAAAACCCGTTCACATCCACCCGACCGACCCAAACGCTGCTCCGACTCATATCTCCACAACACTCGACCCCAAATAGGAAGAAGCGCTCATCCAGTTCCTCAGTGAGAACTAGGACATCTTCGCATGGAAACCTTCTGACATGCCGGGTGTACCTAGGGGACTGGCTGAGCATCGTCTACGAGTCGACTCAAAGGCAAAACCTGTGAAGGAACATCTGCGACGGTCCGCCGTCCAGAAAAGAAAGGCCATTGGCAAAGAAGTGGCTCAGCTCCTAGCAGCAGAGTTTATCCGAGAGATTTACCACTCCGAGTGGCTCGCCAATGTCGTCATGGTCCCCAAAAAGGACAATTCTCTTCGCATGTGCATCGATTTCAAGCATATCAATCGGGCCTGCCCGAAAGATCATTTTCCTCTTCCCCGCATCGACCAAATAGTCGACTCGACTGCGGGATGTGAGCGACTTTCTTTCTTGGACGCTTATTCCGGGTACCATCAGATCCGTCTGTTTGGACCCGATGAGATCAAAACGGCTTTCATCACCCCATTTGGGTGCTTCTATTATGTCACCATGCCATTTGGCCTCAAGAATGCCGGAGCCACGTTCATGAGGATGATTCAGAAGTGTTTGCTCACTCAAATCAGTCGGAATGTGGAAGCGTACATGGATGACATTGTGGTCAAGTCACGGAAAGGTTCCGACCTGCTGACTGACCTCGCTGAAACATTTGCCAACCTCAGGAGGTATGATATCAAGCTTAATCCATCAAAGTGCACATTCGGAGTTCCTGGCGGAAAGTTACTCGGTTTTCTCGTTTCTGAACGAGGAATCGACGCCAACCTAGAAAAAGTTGGCACTATACTCCGAATGAAACGCCCCGTACGTGTGCACGATGTCCAGAAACTTACTGGATGCTTGGCCGCGTTAAGTCGGTTCATCTCTCGCCTCGGTGAAAAGGCATTGCCTCTTTACCGACTGATGAAGAAGTCAGACAAGCTCGAGTGGACTCCGGAAGCTGATGCAGCGTTTGTAGAGTTAAAAACCCTGCTTTCCACCCAGTTGGTGCTTGCTGCCCCAATCAGCAAAGAGCCTTTGCTGCTTTACATTGCAGCCACAGGACAAGTCGTCAGTACTGTACTTACGGTCAAGCGGGAAGAAGAAGGGAAAGCCTTCAAAGTTCAGCGCCCAGTATATTACATTTCCGAAGTCCTGACCCCATCCAAGCAATGATACCCTCATTATCAGAAGCTTGTATATGGGATTTACATGACCACGAAGAAAGTTGCTCACTACTTCTCTGACCATATTATCACAGTCGTCACCGACGCCCCCTTATCAGAGATTCTGCACAACAGAGACGCAACCGATCGAGTGGCAAAATGGGCGATTGAACTTCTTCCCCTAGATATCAGATTTGAGGCAAAGAAAGCTATCAAGTCCCAAGCAATAACAGATTTCCTCGCCGAGTGGACTGAACAACAGTTACCGACCCAAGTTCACTCGGAGCACTGGACTATGTTCTTCGATGGCTCCAAAATGCTGAATGGTTCCGGTGCCGGAGTGGTCTTGGTTTCCCCCCGAGGAGATAAGCTCAGATATGTACTCCAGATTCACTTTGATTCCTCCAACAATGAAGCAGAATACGAAGCACTCTTGTACGGGTTGCGTCCGTCGCCTCATGGTCTATGGCGACTCGGACTTAGTGGTCAACCAAGTGATGAAGGAGTGGGACGTCAGAAGCCCGGCCATGACTGGATACTGCAATGCAGTCAGAAAGCTGGAGAAGAAATTTGAGGGATTAGAGCTTCATCACGTTCCCCGACTGAAAAATCACGCAGCCGATGACTTGGCGAAGATAGGTTCCAAGAGGGAAGCCATTCCGAGTGGTGTGTTTTTGGAGCATGTTCACACGCTGTAGGTTCAAGAAGATCCTTTCACTGAGGAAGTCCCGCAGCCAAAAAGCGCCACAGATCCGACTGAAGTCGAGGTCCCAGCTGTGGTCGACTTGATCATGGAAGTTTTGGTCATCACTCCCGACTGGACATTGCCCTATATCGCCTATATTCTGAGGAAAGAGCTCCCCGAGAATGAAGAAGAGGCTCGAGAGATCGTCCGCCGATCCAAAGCCTTCACCGTCATGAGGGAACAGTTATACAGAGAAAGTGCGACTGGAGTCAGCCAGAAATGCATAACACCAGAGAAAGGTCGAATGATTCTTAACGACATCCACTCGGGGACCTGTGGCCATCATGCGTCCTCTCGGACCATCGTGGCTAAAGCACACCGAGCGGGTTTTTACTGGCCCAGAGCAAATGAGATGGCGAAAGAGATAGTTGACAAGTGTGAAGGATGTCAATTCTACTCCAATATGTCGCACAAACCCGCCTCAGCCTCGAAGACCATTCCACTCGTCTGGCCTTTCGCTGTATGGGAATTGGATATGGTTGGACCACTGAGAACAGGCAGAAACGGCTACACCCATGTATTGGTAGCAGTCGACAAGTTCACTAAGTGGATTGAGGCTAAACCCATCAAGAATCTGGATGCCGGCACCGCCGTCAGCTTCATCAGGAAGTTGGTATTCAGATATGGAGTTCCACACAGCATCATCACAGACAATGGGTCAAATTTTGACTCCGAAGAATTCAGAGCGTTCTGCACATCTCAGGGTACACGAGTCGACTATGCTTCGGTCGCTCACCCCCAGTCGAATGGACAAGCAGAACGTGCAAATGGATTAATTCTCAAAGGGTTGAAACCCTGACTGATGCGCGACCTCAAGTACGCAGCCAGTGCATGGGTCGACGAACTTCCATCGGTGCTTTGGGGGTTAAGGACCACGCCAAACCGGTCGACTGGGAGGACTCCGTTCTTCTTGGTCTACGGAGCTGAAGCAGTCTTGCCGAGTGACCTGCTTCACAACGCACCCCGAGTCGAACTGTACACCGAAGCTGAAGCAGAGCAAGCCCGACAGGACGCGGTCGACCTTCTAGAAGAAGGAAGAGAGATGGCCTTGATCCGATCGACCATTTACCAGCAGGACTTGCATTGCTTCCATGCCAGAAATGTGAAGAGTCGAGCTTTACAGGAGGGAGATTTAGTTCTCCGAGTAGATCAGCAGAAACCACACAAGCTTGCTCTTACTTGGGAAGGTCCCTTCATCGTCACCAAAGTTCTCCATAATGGGGCATACCGCCTTTACAATGTCGAGCACCAGATTAACGATCCCAGAGCATGGAACGCGGACTTACTCCACCCTTTTTATACTTAAGATTTTCACTCGGATGAGTTGTAATAAAAGTACTCCTGTAGTGTATTCATCAAAGACAAGAGTTTCATAATTTTCTTAGTGATTGTTATTGCTTTTGCTCTCATAAATCTGTCCCCCAGTGGGTGGCTTAGCTGCGAACCCATTTCGCCTAAGCTTGTAAAAAATCCTACCGAGTGGTAAGCCAGCCTTCCACTCGGAGGCTTAGCTGCGAATCCGTTTCGCCTAAGTTAAAACAAAATCCTACCAAGTGGTGAGCCAGCCTCCCACTCGGAGGCTTAGTTGCAGTCCAAGTACTCGCCTAAGTAAACAAAATCCTACCGAGTGGTAAGCCAGCCTTTCACTCGGGGGCTTAGCTGCAGCCCGGTGCTCGCCTAAGTTTTCTAAAAATCCTACCGAGTGGTAAGCCAGCCTTCCACTCGGAGGCTTAGCTGCAGCCCAGTGCTCGCCTAAGTTTTTGAAAATCCTACCGAGTGATAAGCCTGTCTTCCACTCGGAGGCTTAGCTGCAACCTTGTGTTCGCCTAAGAATAAAAGACATTGTACGCTTCGCAAGGAGGACGAGGCGCAGGTCGACCCCCGCTTCCTCCTTCCGAGCTACATCACAAACACAACGTGCGTCCCGCAAGGAGGATGAAGCGCAGGTCGACTGCTACCTTCTCCTCCAAAGCCGTGCCACGAAAATCCTACCGAGTGGAGAACAAACCTCCCACTCGGGAGCTTAGCTGCAGCCCAGTGCTCGCCTAAGTTTCTAAAATCCTGCCGAGTGGAGAGCAAACCTCCCACTCGGGGGCTTAGCTGCAGCCCAGTGCTCGCCTAAGTTTCTAAATTCCTGCCGAGTGGAGAGCAAACCTCCCACTCGGGGGCTTAGCTGCAGCCCAGTGCTCGCCTAAGTTTCTAAATTCCT
>NC_057798.1:471949193-471959504 GCF_018294505.1 Triticum aestivum | reverse complement strand
GGAGGATGAAGCGCAGGTCGACTGCTACCTTCTCCTCCAAAGCCGTGCCACGAAAATCCTACCGAGTGGAGAACAAACCTCCCACTCGGGAGCTTAGCTGCAGCCCAGTGCTCGCCTAAGTTTCTAAATTCCTGCCGAGTGGAGAGCAAACCTCCCACTCGGGGGCTTAGCTGCAGCCCAGTGCTCGCCTAAGTTTCTAAATTCCTGCCGAGTGGAGAGCAAACCTCCCACTCGGGGGCTTAGCTGCAACCCAGTGCTCGCCTAAGTCTCTAAATTCCTGCCGAGTGGAGAGCAAACCTCCCACTCAGGGGCTTAGCTGCAGCTCAGTGCTCGCCTAAGTTTCTAAATTCCTACCGAGTGGAGAGCAAACCTCCCACTCGGGGGCTTAGCTGCAGCTCAGTGCTCGCCTAAGTTTCTAAAATCCTTCCGAGTGGAGAACAAGTTTCTCACTCGGAGGCTTGGTTGTAACCAAGCACTCGCCCAAACATGACGAGCACAAGTCGACTGAAATTTGTGCTTCACTCCTACCTGCAAAAGAGCATTTCAGATGCTAGCATATATTCCAACCCAAAGAAGATGGTTATCCGAAAGAAGCAAACATATTTCAACGGCAAATCAAGTTCGGATAACGTCCTATGGACCCAGAAGTGCTCAGGCATCAAGCCTGTTAAAGTTTGGCGGTTACAAAAATCACTCGGCATTCCGAGGCAAATTCAAATCATCGAGCATAGAAGTTTTTACCCCTCCTACGGAGGGCTGGAAGGCGCAACAAACTCGTCCAGGTCGATCCCATCTGCAATCCGAGTGGCAGCCGCGATGAAGGTCTCCATGAAAGAACAGAAGTCATGCTTCCTAGTGTTGGCCACCTTGAGAGACACCAGCTTGTCTTCTCTCGCTTCTTTGCAGTGGACGCGGACCAAGGACAGAGCGACGTCAGCACCGCACCTGCCAGAAGACTTCTTCCACTCTTGCACTCGACTCGGAATCTCGTTCAGTCGAGTCATCAGCGACTCAAGGTCGTTCTGAAGCGTTTCTTCTGGCCAGAGCGAGGTGTCAATGCGCGATACAGCGGCCTTCAGTCTTGCAAGGTAATTGACCACTGCAGCAATGCGGGACTCGAGGCGGAGCACGTTCATAGCAGTTTCATCCTTCACCGGAGAATTGATGGGATCCAAGCCAGTCTCCACTCGACTAGTCTCCTCTTCAAAGTTTTGGCAGAATTCTGTGGACATGATTCAAGAATAAGCTAACGTCCCTACAGCAAGTCAGTAACTACCAATCGGAGATAAGAGGTTACCTTCGAGCATGAGGAACAACTTTTTGGAGAGTCCTCCCAGATAAAGCTCCAAGTCATTCTTCTTTCCTGCCAGTTCACCAGCTTTGTCGTCCAGGACCATATTGGCATTCCTCAGTCGAGTAACTTCTTGGTTGGCCACGTCAAGAGCAGCTTTCAGATTAGTGTTTTCTTCTTCAAGTTTGTTGACGGAAGCCAACTTCTCTTCTGCAAGCCTAGTCTTGTTTGCGGCCGTTTTTTGTGCCTCGGCAAGGTCAAGGTCCTTCTTCTTCAGAGCATCCCTCAGTTTTTCTGCGAAAATCACAATAAGATCAGATTCGGAGACAGGCAAGAAGCGAGGACAGTCGTCAAGATTCTCACCGAACATACCTTTTGCCTCCTCCTTCGCCTTCGTGAAGTTCTCTTGGACAAGATTTTGGTCAAGCTCGAGCTGGATATACTTGTTCTCCAATTCGGTATAACGAGAAACAAGGTCACAAGATTTCTGCGAAAGTTCAGTCGACAAACATCAATGGCAGATCACTTCCGAGTGACTAAAGGAAAAATTGTACTATTTCTAAGACTACAGATGAATCTAAACATTCAACTGTAGTCTCGGGGACTACACCCAGTGGGTGCACTCAGCGTGCCCCCACTAAGTTCTATCAGCTAGACTCAGAGTCGATCAGTCGACCGGAAGCAGTTCACTATCAAAAAAAAATTCAGACCATAGCCGATTGCCAGCAATCGACCACGGTCTCGGGGACTACACCCAGTGGGTGCACTCAGCATGCCCCCACCAGTTTCATTGTTCCACTCGACCATGGTCGAGTGGAACAAGTAAAGTGAGAAATCTCAAGACACAAAGACTATAGTCGACTGCCAGCAGTCCACTGTAGAATTGACACACCCAATGGGTGCATGACAAATATCAAGATTTCCAGTCGGTGTTCAACTAACCTGGACATTGCTCTGGAGAGCTGAGCTCGCGTCATAAGCTGCTTGGCTGGCGGTTCGGATCGCCTTCACCTACTCCATCATAATCCCGGCCTGGCGTATGGCTTCCTTAGCAGCGCTTGCTTGGTCCTCCGAGACGTGGTAGGTGCAGAAGAGAGAAGGCGGGTCAGCACTCGACGACGAAGGGAGGGCAACCGTCAATGGCTCCGCAAAGGACACGGTAGCCCGAGCAACATTGCTCCCCTCGGGAATCTGTGGTCCAGGTGCGGACGTAACCTGCGCAGCCTTGCCAACAGTCGCCTCCTGCTCCTCCTCTGCCTCAGCGGCGCTTCATCGTCATCGTCAGGAAGATTGATGACAACGTTAGGCAGAGCTGCAGAAGAAGTTCAAAATCAAAAATAAAGATTCAATCGACCGAAAGCGAAACCGCGCAGATTATACCAGGCTGAGAAGTCACAGCATCTTCCATTTCTTGATCCTCATGCCTGGCTGAAGTCTCAGAAGTAGCAGCACTGCGATTTGCAAATATCAGTCGGTCAGCGATTGAATCGACCAAGAATGGAAAACATGAGTTATGATCGTTACCCAGAGACAGTCGGAATCTCCATCCTCATCTTCGGTAGGGCTTTCTCCGGTTTTGACAGGGCCACTCGGGGTTGCTTCGACGCCTTTTCAGTCGGCGCTGGTGAAGTTGTCCGAGGACGTTTAGTCGACTGCCCAGCAGGCGCGACTCCCTTGCCACGATCAGCCGCAGGGTCGTGGGCGAGCTTGGACCTCCTTTCGGAACGAGGAGGCGCAACTTCCTCCTCCTCTTCCTCCTCCTCTTCCTCTTCGTCAGAACCTGCGTCTTCCTCACCCTCATCGGCGTCCGACTCCCACTCCTCTTGACTTTCGCCTCCGCTTCCTTCCTCCTCTTCGGCCTGTGCCTGCGCCCCGTTAGGCATCGAGTACAACTCAGTGGTTTCCTGAAAGACAGCAAGCAAGACAAAGGTCAATCGACTGATTTACGACGAAACAGAATAGATGGAGCAGTCGGAGGAAAATAGTCGTACCTTATCCACCTCATAAGATTGGTCGAGTGGAACGATCCTCCTAGCTCCACGAGGGTTGTCCTTGTTCCCCGTGATGGTAGTCATCCACCTCTCCAATGTAGCATCGTCGACCTCCTCTGGGTGGACCCGACTGGTGTCTTCAGTGCCAGAATACAGCCACATCGGGTGGCCCCGGTACTGGAGTGGTTGGATGCGCCGCCGAAGGAAAACCTCCAGAAGGTCCATGCCGGTCACGCCGTCACGAATCAACTGAACTACTCGCTCCATCAACATTTTCACCTGAGCCTTCTCCTCCGGAACTACTTTCAGAGAGGAGGGCTTGCTCACTCGACTCATAGAGAAGGGAGGGAGCCCGGTCGACTGCCCTAGCGTCGGCCGGTCTTGGCAGTAGAACCAGGTCGACTGCCACCCTCTGACCGACTCGGGAAGGGTCATAGCAGGGAAAGCGCTCTTACTCCTCATCTGGACCCCGAGACCCCCACACATCTGGATCACCTGGGTTCTCTCATCATTGGGACTGGCCTTTTTCACTGTCTAGGAACGACAAGTGAATATATGTTTGAAGAGGCCCCAATGCGGCCGACAACCCAAGAAATTCTCACACAAAGATACAAAGGTGGAGAGATAGGCGATGGAATTTGGGGTAAAATGGTGAAGTTGAGCTCCGAAGAAATTCAGAAATCCTCAGAAGAAAAGATGCGGCGGCAGAGAAAACCCTCGATCTACATGAGTCGCCAAGAGGACGCACTCACCCTCCTGAGGTTGCAGTTGCCACTCCGCCCCCGGAAGCCGCGCTGCTCCGTGCTCGATCAGCCCCTCGTTGGCTAGGTCGTCGAGGTCCTTCTGGGTGATGGTCGAGCGGACCCAATCCCCTTGGATCCAACCCTACGGCAGGCGAGACCGCGATGAGGATCCACCCCGACTGGGCGCTCTCCCCTTCGCTTGCGCCGTCGCCTTCTTCGCCCGCTCCGAAGTCGCCGTCTTCTCCTTCACCATTGTCGCCGACAAAGCTGGAACGGAGCAGCGGTGCTAGGCAGTTGGCGAGCGCAGCAGATGAATCTAGAGACGAGGGAGGGGAAAATGAGGAGGCACTGTTCGGAAAACCTCCGCCTGGTTCCGTATATGGGGTCACTTCCGAGTGGCTGACGGGTAGGCCCAGGCAATCCTGTCAAATCCCGAAACAGTCGCGCACGCGATACGTGGCGAAAAAGGCGGCGTGGGAATCGAGGCGTCCCTGCCTTATCCCATCCGAGTACCGCGTCCTTCTCCGCTTCGCGCGCTTCCCAAAATTCGGATCCCACTAAATCCGCTAACCACAGGGCAACTTGTCAGACGGAAGATCTCCTGCGATCCATCGCTCGGAAATCTCTAAGTTCATAAAGTTCACTCGACGGATATAAAGAATGGATCAAGGCGACTGAACGAAAGTTGACACCATCACTTGAAAGTCATTGATCCAGAGCAAAAACACCTTTACAGTACCAGAAAGCAGGTCGGAAAGATTGCCAACTCCGTCCTCACTCAAACCTCGATCCATTCGGGGGCTACTGATGAAGTCATGTACCTAGGGTAGGGTTACGGCCTGTCCAAGGTACCCTCCCCAAGGGCATCTCTTAGAAGAAGCCGTCTTCCAGTCGACCAAGAGGGATTCCACTCGACCGGCTAGAAGACACTCGATGAACCTGAAGACACTCGACCATGAAGACTCACTCGACCATCAGGAGTTCAAGATCTACTCTGTATCCAAACGGTCTGTAATTAAGTAGTCTTTATGGCCATGATGACACTTTATATAAGGCGTTACCAGTAACGCATGGCCTTAATGTACTTTAACCCTCCGCTACGTGGGCTGGCCGGGGTCCTGGCGTCCTCTATATAAGCCACCCCCCTCCACTGGTAGAAGGGTTCGCACCCCTGTAACTCTCACACATATAATCCAGTCGACCGCCTCCGGGCTCCGAGACGTAGGGCTGTTACTTCCTCCGAGAAGGGCCTGAACTCGTAAAACACTCGTGTGTACAACTGCTCCATAGCTAGGATCTTGCCTCTCCATAGCTACCCCCCATTCTACTGTCAGACTTAGAACCACGACAATGGGCGTCGGGGGTGTAAGTCGGGTGTTGCCTACACGCTGATACATGTACGAATGTTGGTGCTGCCGTGCAAGTCTAGGCATGCTCTAATTGGTGCTTCAAGACAACATTGTCGGTATTGTTGGAAGTTGGCCGCTCGGTGCTACTGTGGCCCAACCATGCCATGTTGTAAGGGGAGGGAGGGCGTTAGAGCGACCATCAACGGTGGGGGTGGTTGCTTGTGCTACGGTGAGGGCGGGGCTACCGGTGCTATGAGCTATGACCAGTGACACTATGGGAGCGGCGATGTCGTTCTACGAGGGTGGCGACACTAGTGTGTGGAAGGGCGGCAACGTCGAGGCTGCAAGCAACAACGCTATCGATGTATTGCAAACCAACCAGCCGCCACTACAAGTTGTTGCTGTTGTTGCAAGCCACTAGTGGTTGCTGCGAAGGGGTTGAGAGAGGGGAAGTGTATGCTGCGAGGGTGGGAGGAGAGGAGAGGGACAATGAGGTTGATTAGAGGCCGATGCGCAAGGTAGCAAACAGGTGGTAAAGGAGACTAGTCGCTCTTAGATACCGGCCATACTCTCTAGGTTGTTGACCCCGAAACCCCCCCTTTTTCTATTGAGTTTCTATATACAAAGTGGCCGGTAACAGGAGTAACTCATTCTTGTTAAAGTAAAATGCATTAAAGATTGTTGAATTTGTCCAACTAATTAAACCAAGCCACAAAAAACTATGCCCACTACCCCTCTTTCTGGTACACATCTAATCACAGGCTTCATTTTTTATTGGTTGATTCTGTTACTTCGAGTGTACTTTTATGGGAAAACTTTGTTTTTGCCACTCTAGCTTGACCCTTTGCTTATGCCACTTCAGAATTTGACATATCACTTTTGCCACTCTTAGTTTTTGACAATCCATCACAATTGCCATTCTGTGGCAAAAGCAATAATTTTAGAGTGACAATTGTGATACATTGTCAAAATCTAAGAGTGGCAAAAGTGAAATGAAAAGTTATTGCTTTTGCCACGGAATGGAATTTGTGATGTATTGTCAAAAACTAAGAGTGGCAAAAGTGATATGTCAAATTCTAGAGTGGCATAAGCAAAGTTGGCAAAAACTAGAGTGACAAAAACAAAGTTTTCCCTAGTTTATTATCTGTTGTAGAATAACAACCACAACAGTGGCTAAAGATGAATGGAACAGACACTAATAAAATTGATAAAAGACCAGAAGCCAACGCATAATTTCTTAATACAAATTCACTTCAATGAGGAATTCAGTTATCTGGTACTGTTAGAGTAAACTAGATGGTACCCTGGGCGTTGCCGTGGGAATTGCTTGTAATATATTTTGATTATATGGACATAAATATATTGATTGGTAATATAAGAACTAAAACGTAAAATACATAAAATTATTGTATAATTATAAAATATTTACTGAATTAAATAGCATAATATAATTAAAGCATTTAAGTATTTTTTTCATGCATGGTTGCATGTTGAGTCTTGCCATTTTCCATGCACGATTCAATGTTAAGGTGTCATAGTAGCATGTTGAGATAAAAATGTAGTCAAGATCACCTACTTGGCTACTTAGTTATATAGGATTAGAGTATTAATGTATTCATTAGAGTAGAGTTTCTAATGTACTATAGATAAATCGTCGAATAGGCTTAATGAAACACACGCCAAATTACACAAAATATCATATGCTCCTACTACTACCGTGGGGACGTGTAATCTCGTCGGTTTCTACTTTCGGTCTCTCTGGTATGACCATCTATGATGGCCATACTGTTTATGAAACTACTGCTACGATTGGGGAGGATGTAGAGAGGATTTGTAGAACGCAAGTGCGGGGAAACGCAACCCCCTTTTTATTTTAGCTTTCATTTTTTAAAATCTTTCATATGTTTTGGACCAAAAGTACAAATTAAATTTTGTTGCATATTCGTGTTTCTGGTGATGATGGCTTTCAAATGAGATCCATCTTTAATACGTTTTGATGAGTTTTAAAATTTTCACTCAGTTTCGGCTTCTGAAACTTGATACGGATGACCAACAAAATCATGAGTTTCAGATCCTGTGACAAACAAAAATGTTTCAACTTCCAAAAGTTGGAACAAGTGTCCGAAAAAATCATAAGTTTCAAAACCTGCGATCGACAAAAATGTAAGCTTCAAAACTGAACCTTAAAACTTCTTGTGCCCTCATGCGGGATCCAACGACTTTGCAAATCATGGAGGGATTGGACGGCTGGCGTGGCTGGGCAGGTGTGTGCTCCTGTGAATTTCTGAGGGTGTTAGAACATTTACAACCGGACATAGCAAATATGACCCCCAACCCCACCCCTAAACGCCCGCAGACGCGCCCGATCGGTGACCGGGCGTGTCCGTCTTGAGCCCCTATTTATTCATCCACGCAACCACAATCCTCTTTTTCTTCCTCATATCTGGTCACTTGCACGTGATTGGTGGAGATGGAGAGAGAGAAATAAAAGAATGTATAGAGAAAGAGAAAAGGTGGTCTGGGATAGGGCCGCGTCCTACGTGGCGGACTAACCGGGTATGTGGTCACCTACTATCAAGCTTTTAAATAGCGGATAACAGACTGGTTGCGGATTAAGGTTCGTGTAGCGGAATGTGGATAGCAGGCGATATTGCGGGTGCTATGTCCACAAAGCCAATTTTCAGAAAACACTCATAGATTTGAGATTGTTGTGTATATTTCTAGGCCATTGACAAAAAATATGACACTTAATTTGAGAAATCATCATTTATATAAGAATATCAACTATAATTGAACAATATTTGGTCATGCAACCATGCAAGCAAGACACATTTATCAAAATAGAGTACACAACAAAACAACAAGGACTTATATAGCGGGCGATATTGCGGATAGCGGACGATATAGCGGTCTAACAAGTGATATTGCACCCGCATCATGACAACACGCTATTTTCTAATGCAACCTTAAACTAATAGCAGCAGGGTGACGCTACCGCTATCACGGCCGCAATAGCGGAGGTAGCGGACGCTATGTAAAAGCTTGCCTACTATGGGTAGGGTCAAGGACCTGTCATACGGGGTCCACCTAGGGCCCACACCATCATGGGTAGGTCTCAGGACCACACTCGCGTCCATACGCGAGTACTAGGAAGTCCACTACGGCGCCTCAACTTCACTCTGCGACCACTCTTCAGTCGGCGCGTCAACCACCACTCGGGCAAGGGAGGTGGAGAGATGACATGGGAGCTACAACGGTCGAGGAATCCTAAGTCACCCTTAAAGTAGTGTCATGGCTACCATTACTTGTAATTGTTGTAGTTGTGGTGCTTTATACGAGTAACTACCATAGTAATGAGCATTAAGTGCCCCAGGAACGTGGGGACATTGGAGCTGTAGCGCACTCTATATAAGCCGCACTCCTCCTCCTGAGCTGGGGTTAAGCAATCTCTGTAATCACACCCCTCAAGAAAAGCAAGCCTCGGAGCATGAGATGTAGGGCTATTACCTCCATCGAGAGGGGCCTGAACTCGTTAAACACCGAGTGTTACACATGCGCTGTAGTTAGGCTCTGCCCCTCTTTCATACCCCTAGTACTCATTGTCAGGATCATAACCCCGACAATTGGCGCCCACCGTGGGGCTAGACGTCTAGCAAAGTTTCACGGCACAGGTGGATCATCATCATGTTGGTCGTCGGCGAAATCCATTTCGGGTCACTCAGCTTCATCGCCAGCGACTCAGCGTGGCTTCGCGAGGCCCCGCTGGACGTGGAAGTGTTGTCTGTCCGCGGCACGGTGCACTTCCACGCATCCTCGTATGGAGTCCTCCTTCGGCATCCCTCGGCTCCGTACCAAGTGGTCGCGCGCCTTCCTGTCATGCGTCGCTGCAAGTGTTCCGGACGCTCTCGATCGCAGCACTGGATCAAGCATGACGTGTGTAACACCCACGATGCGGCTTTATCTCCCATGTGTCGAAGCATGACTTAGAGGCATAACCGCATGGTAGTTTTGTCGCAAGAAGGGTCATCTTCACACAATCCCATGTAATGAATAAGAAAGGGATAAAGAGTTGGCTTACAATCGCCACTTCACACAATGAACATATAATTCATACATCATTCAAAGCACACACATAGTTTGACTACGGATGAAGCCAAAAGAAAAGAAGATAACCCAACTGCTAGATCCCCGATCGTCCCAACTGGGCTCCACTAATGATCAATATGAAACGTAACATAGCAACGACCACGATCTTCATTGAGCTCCCATCTAAGCTCGGTTACATCACCTGCACTGGTATCATCGGCACCTGCAACTGTTGTGATAATATCTGGTGAGTCATGAGGACTCAGCAATCTCAAACCCGCGGGATCAAGACTATTTCAGCTTATGGGTAGGAAGTGTTAATGAGGTGGAGTTGCAGCAAGCACTAAGCAAATATGGTGGCTAACATACGCAAATAAGAGCGAGAAGAGAAGCAACGGAACGGCCGAGAAGCTAGAAGTGATCAAGAAGTGATCCTGAAACTACTTACACACAATCATAACACAAAGACCGTGTTCACTTCCCGGACTCCGCCGAAAAGAGACCATCACGGCTACACACGCGGTTGATGCATTTTAATTAAGTCAAGTGTCAAGTTCTCTACAACCGTACATTAACAAATTCCCATCTGCCACATAACCGTGGGCATGACTCTCAAAAGTTTATACCCTGCAGGGGTGTCCCAACTTAGCCCATCACAAGCTCTCACGGTCAACGAAGGATATTCCTTCTCCCGGGAAGACCTGATCAGTCTCGGAATCCTGGTTTACAAGACATTTCGACAATGGTAAAACAAGACCGGCAAAGCCGCCCGATGTGCCAACAAATCCCGATAGGAGCTGCACATATCTCATTCTCAGGGCACACCAGATGAGCCAGACGTCGGGTTGGCA